>NW_007726926.1:213567-215368 GCF_000696425.1 Galeopterus variegatus
GGAGATTATCACTAATCTGATAAAATGAGTGAGTTTTAAAATCCTTATAAATGCCAATTAAGCTACAAAACACTTGCAGTTAAGGTGAGAGAATATGAAATAAAAACTTGCTACCTCTGAAACCTGATTTGTAAATAATAAAAATATAAATCAATAAATATGTAAATAATAAAAACATAAACCAATAAAATCTAGATGTTTCAAGATGTAAAGAAGAGGAATGACGGGAGAAGGCCATGGAAACCTTGGAGGATGTAAAGGAAAGGAAAAGAATATGAAGGCATCTTAACATATCGGTTAAGCATGGTTTCAATTGTTTTGAGTTGAAAGCCTTGTTCTGCCTCTTGTTTAGCTCTGTGACCTTGGACAAGTTGCCTAACCTCCCTGTGCCACTACTTTATGACCACATAAAGATGTATCGTAGTGTCCCTAGCTCATATGAATGTTATGTACATTAGACAAAATGAGTTAGCGTTTGTAGAGTACTTAGAACAGTGCTTCACATGTTAACCACTGGAAAAGTATTCCTTAATTAAAAATATAGGGTAGTGTTTAACAGTTCAGTCTTTTAAGACTACATGAATTCAAATTTCAGGTCCAAGACCAGTGCTTTAGAAAGAAGAGTCTGAAGTTCCAGTTTGACCTTTTTCCTACTTGGATTTTCTGAAAGATAATTAGATTTAAGTTTCCCAGCAATATTAATTATGCTTTCCCCAACTTAAAGTAACCAACAAGCTACAATAATTCTTTCTTAAACTGTACATATATATGAGTGTGTTCTGTTTTGTTTTTTAAATTTTTTGTGAAATAAAGATTTTTGCTTTGTATTACCATAAAACTTCCTCCCCTACTCCCGATTACGATGTTCCATTGCAACAATCTTTCCATGTCATGTAATGTTCTCCTGGATCTGCTGTAGTTTATTTTACCAATACCTTGTTTTGAGACATTTACCTTGTTTATTTGCCATTGTAATCAATGTCCTTATAAATACTATTTGGTGATATCTTTAAGTTCATTTATTCTTATTTATTTTGAATAAATTTTTAGAATTAAAATTGTTGACTCAAAGAGATTATTTCTGGATAATTATTTCTTAAAGTAAAAGCAAACAGCAAAAAGTTACATAGAGTTCCTATGTATAACCTGCTAACGATCAATATCAGCACCCATTTAATCACTGTCAGTTTTTAAGGTGACAGTCATCTTATTGCTTGATTTTGCATATCATTTGTTACTAGTGATAGCGTTAAGTGTTAAACGTAGGATTTGAGAGTCAAAGGTTTTACATTCAGATTCCAGATTTGCTGATTTCTGGAAACCTGTCCCTATGCAAATTTATTTCACTTAGACTCAGTTTCAGTAGTGAAATAGGGAAAAGTATAGTGTCGTGCTTGAAGGTTTTTAGAGGGTTTAATTGATATATTGCATGTACAGTTGCTTTCACATGGTATATGATTAATGAATGGTTCCTAACATAAACATATCTCTCACATGTCTGTTAGTGATTTATGTATTTTTGGGCAAAGAGCATCTTCATGTACTATTTTATTGAGGTATTTGTCAAAACCATCTTCTATCTTTTTATTAATGGGAAGACTGTTACATGCAAGTTGACCTTCAGGAGACTACCACGACACTTGCCAGCTTTCAATTTGTTGTGGCTGTTCTTGCCCTGTGGTTCCCAGAAAAGCTGCTCTAGAAAACTGCTGATTCTTGCTGCCAAATAGTAGTTGTCATTTCCACATCTGCACATAATCCACCCTTTTCTCCCTTTCTCACAAGTCCACAATCTTTGATT
>NW_007726926.1:215834-225095 GCF_000696425.1 Galeopterus variegatus
GAAAAGCTGCTCTAGAAAACTGCTGATTCTTGCTGCCAAATAGTAGTTGTCATTTCCACATCTGCACATAATCCACCCTTTTCTCCCTTTCTCACAAGTCCACAATCTTTGATTCCTCCCTGTTTTACCACTTTCTTCAAGAGGGCAACTATGCTTCTCACCTTGCTGCTTTCCTTCTATCTGGTCCTATCTGTACTATGTCTAACAGAAATTAATCCACATTCCTGGCAAGTATGTGTCATCATTTCCTAGTTTACAGCTCTGATTTACATGCCTCTCTTCCAGGATTGGTTCATGAAAAACTCATATTCATGTTGCTTCCTTACCCAAAATTAATCTAGGAATAAATTGACATAGCCAACATTTATAAACATTGATTGTCTGTGTATAATCCAGGAAAAATATTCAGACAATCAGTGTTTATAAATATTGGCTTTGTCGGCTTAGTGGTGTAGATTTTTCCCCATCAGGGAAACAATTAAGTTGACACTAATTCTTCAAATGTTATTTGCTACTTCTAGGAGTTTAAAAACAAATAGATAAAAGTATACAAAAGCACATTTATTTTCACGTCATCTTTGTGTGTCCTCTGTTTAACTGAACATCGTATTGAACATAAGTCTTTTATTACTTTTCTTTTTCTCTATCAGAACTAGAAAAAAATGTTCTCTTGCTAAAGATTTAGTTCTCCACCAAAAAGTACCTTCAACTATGGAAACGGTATGCTAAGAAACGCAACGTGCTATCTAACAAATTGAATACTAAGATCTGTTGCTGTATATTGTGTGATTAGTGGAAATTAAAAGTGCTGAAACTTTATTTAAATATCTCAATTGTTGTATAAGTAATATAAACTATTTTTACTTACCTCTGTTTATGTTTTTCTTATTATTTTAGAAATTAGATATACTTCATGTAAAAGAGAAGAAAAGAACATCTTCAAATGTAGGAAAAATGAATAAGCTTCAGAGAAAATATGTTCATATAAATTTAGAACTTTGGCATCTCTAGAAGCCCAAAATGCTTTTCAGAATTCTGCTTACTAAATCAAAGTGTTTGTCAAAGCTAATCCCTTGCCATGATTCATTTATATCAAGATAAAAAACAAAAACCTACTGTCAATTAGTGCAATACTATTACCCATAGATTTGGTTATTATTTTTTCTTAGGTGGGCTTGTAAAAATATATAATAATTAACTATAGTTTCTCTACTAAAGAGGAAGATTTACTACAAATACATTCTTAAATCGTTTCTAGTTTCTATTACCATGACCTTCTGTAATTGAGCTAAAGTATCCCATACTCCTTTCACCCCTTAAATCTCTTGAATTACCAGTTAATGTTCTTCTTTTATTTAATTGCTACAAAATTAATTTAAGCATTTTGCAGTCTCGCTAGATAAGTGTGGTCCTTGGACCAATTGCTCTTAAAAATGCAGAATCTCAATCTATATATTTCAGACATACTGAGTCAAAGTTTACATTTGAAAGCAATGATCATATGCACATTAAAGTTTGAAAAGCACTGCCAATATCTAATTCTCATCAGCCATTTTCTCTTTAACTTCTTCCTTGATGTATGTCCATCCAACATTGAGGTTGCTTTGAGGAGGACTACCCAAAATTCCCTAAGTATCCAGTCCACTTTTTCCACAGGTCAGCTCTTCTTCCAGCCTGTCTTCAGTGTATTTCAATGTTGGCCAATGTTTCTTTCTAAAGTTTCCTTTCCTATGTTATCTATGTTAGCAAAGAGACTTCCCTTTCTTATCTGGGAACTGTGCCTTTCTCTCTGTTCTCTTCTTCCTTCCAACACCAATGGTAGGAGCACTCTAATGTTATGTATTTTGTAATCATTTTTTCTCTTCTATTTCTTGATAATACTACATTCATTCTTAAAGCCTGAATAATTGCTTTGAAAGAACTGACTTCCAAATCTTTGTCTCTGGCCTGCACTTCATTTATCACCTAAGCTATCTTTCATCTTTTTTATTTTTTCATGTACTTTGGTGAAATTCTGCTTTTATATTTTTATTCAAAATATTTTAACATCTACTTGTACATATTTGTGGGATACAGTATGCTGTTTCAATATATGCATATACTGCACAATGATTGACTTATGATAGATGGTATAGGTTAGTATCCAGTAGTTCACCACTTTTCTTCCTTCTGTCCCCCACCTCTGGTAACCATTATTCTACTCTCTACCTCTATGATAATCACTTTTTTAAAAAGATTTTATATGTAAGTGAGATCACGTGGTATTTGTCTTTTTGTGCCTGACTTACTTCATTTAACATGATAGTTTCCTGTGCCATCCATGTCGCTGCAAATGGTAAGATACCATTNAAAATTCCCTAAGTATCCAGTCCACTTTTTCCACAGGTCAGCTCTTCTTCCAGCCTGTCTTCAGTGTATTTCAATGTTGGCCAATGTTTCTTTCTAAAGTTTCCTTTCCTATGTTATCTATGTTAGCAAAGAGACTTCCCTTTCTTATCTGGGAACTGTGCCTTTCTCTCTGTTCTCTCTATGTTATCTATGTTAGCAAAGAGACTTCCCTTTCTTATCTGGGAACTGTGCCTTTCTCTCCGTTCTCTTCCTTCCAACACCAATGGTAGGAGCACTCTAATGTTATGTATTTTGTAATCATTTTTTCTCTTCTATTTCTTGATAATACTACATTCATTCTTAAAGCCTGAATAATTGCTTTGAAAGAACTGACTTCCAAATCTTTGTCTCTGGCCTGCACTTCATTTATCACCTAAGCTATCTTTCATCTTTTTTATTTTTTCATGTACTTTGGTGAAATTCTGCTTTTATATTTTTATTCAAAATATTTTAACATCTACTTGTACATATTTGTGGGATACAGTATGCTGTTTCAATATATGCATATACTGCACAATGATTGACTTATGATAGATGGTATAGGTTAGTATCCAGTAGTTCACCACTTTTCTTCCTTCTGTCCCCCACCTCTGGTAACCATTATTCTACTCTCTACCTCTATGATAATCACTTTTTTAAAAAGATTTTATATGTAAGTGAGATCACGTGGTATTTGTCTTTTTGTGCCTGACTTACTTCATTTAACATGATAGTTTCCTGTGCCATCCATGTCGCTGCAAATGATAAGATACCATTTTTTTATTTATATCCATTCATCTATTGATGGAAATTTAGTTTGATTCCATCTCTTGGCAGTTGTGAATAGTGCAACAATGAACATGGGAGTACAGGTGTCTTTTTGATATATTGATTTAATTTCTTTGGGTTATATACACAGTAGTGGGATAGCTGCATTGCAATATAGTTCTACTTTTACCTATCTGATGAAACTTTATACTGTTTTCCACTTTGGCCATGCCAATTTACAATCCAAGTAGTGATATGAGACCTCCTTTTTCTCTGCATCCTCGCCAACATTTGTTATTTTTTGTTTGCTTGATAATAGCCATTCTAACTGAAGGTAGACGATATCTCATTATGGGTTTAATTTGCATTTCCCTGAGGATAAGTAATGTTACGCATTTTTTCACATGCCTCTTGGCCATTCGTGTCTTCTTTTAAGGAATGTCTGTTCAGGTCCTTTGCCCATTTTTTTTAAATTGTGTTATTTGCTTTTTGCTGTTGAGTTGTTTAAGTTCCTTACATATTCCGGATATTAGGCCCTTGTCTGACGTGTAGCTTACAAACACTTTCTCCCATTCTATAGGTTGTCTCTTCACTTTATTGCTAATGTCCCTTGCTGTGCAGAAGCTTTTTAATTTGATGTAGTCCCATTTATGTGTTTTTGCTTTAGTTGTCTGTGCCTTTGTACTCTCACTCAAAAAAGTACTGCCCCCTCCAATTTTGTGTAGCATTTCCCCTGTTTTCTCCTACTGTTTTCATAACTTCAAGTCTTAAATTTAGATTTTTGATCCATATTGACTTGATTTTTGTGTATGGCAAGAGATAAGAATCTAATTTAATACTTTTGCATGTGGATATTCAGTTTTCCCAGCACCATTTGTTGAAGAGGCTATTATTTCCCCATTATATATTTTTAGCACCTTTGCCAAATATTAATTGGCTGTAAGTGTGAGAGTTTATTTTTAGGCTCTCTATTCTATTCCATTGGTCAATTTATTTGTATTTATGTGGCACCATGCTGCTTTGATTCTAATAGCTTTATAGTACATCTTGAAGTCAACGATTGTGATGCCTCCAACTTTGTTCTTTTTGTTCAGCATTGATTTAGCTATAAGGGCTCTTTTGTGGTTCCATACAAATTTTAAGAACATTTTTTCTATTTTTGGAAAGAATGACATTGGTATTATGGTAAGGATTGCATCAAATGTGTAAATTGTTTTGGGTAATATGAACATTTTGATGATGTTAATTCTTCTGACCCATGAACATGAGATATCTGTTTTTATTTGTGTCCTCTTCAATATTTTCACCAATGGTTTATAGTTTCCATTGTGGAAATCTTTCACCTCCTTGGTTAAATTTACTCATAGGTATTTTATTTTTTTTGATAGCTATTATGAATGGAATTATTTTCTTGACTTCTTCTTCTGCTGTTGCATTATTGGCCTATAGGAAGGCTATTAATATCTGCATGCTGATTTGTGTCCCACTACTATATTGGATTCATTGGTTAGTTCTAGTAATTTTTTGAAGGAGTCTTTAGGGTTTTCAATATATAGTATCATGCCATCTGCAAATAAGGATAGTTCTTCCTTTTTGATTTGAATACCCTTTATTGCTTTCACTTACCTTATTGTGCTGGCTAGAACTTCCAGTACTATATTGAATAAGCATGGGGAAAGTGGGCATACTTGTATTGTTCCAGATCTTACAGCAAAAGCCTCCAATTTTTGTCCATTTGTTATGATATTGGCTACAGGTTTGTCATATATGGTCTTTATTGAGTTGAAATATATTCCTTCTATTCCTAATTTGTTTAGTGTTTTATCATGAAGAAATGTTGAATTTTATCAAATGCTTTTTCTTTGTCCATTGAAATGATCATTTGGTTTGCATCTTCATTCTCTCGATGTGATGTATTGATTTGCATGTGGTGAACTATCCTTGCTTGCCTGGGATGAATCCCACTTGATCATGGTGTACAGTCTTTTTAGTGTGTTATTGGATTCTGTTTGCTAGTATTTTGTTGATCTTTGCATCTATGTTCATTAGGGACATTGGTCTGTAGTTTTATTTTTTTGTTGTGTCTTTTTCTGGTTTGAATATGAGTGTTTTAGTCCGTTTTGTGTTGCTATGACAGAAATACCTGAGACTGGGTAATTTATAAGGAAAAGAGGTTTATTTGGCTTATGGTTCTGGAACAGCTGCATCTGGCATGGGCCTCAAGCTGCTTCTACTCATGGCGGAAAGTGGCAGGCAGCCAGCAGGTACAAGCAGATCACATGGCGACAGGAAGCAAGAGGGAGAGAGAAGGTGCTGGGTTTTTTTTAAGCAACAAGCTCTCGCAGGAACTAATAGAGCGAGAACTCACTCATTAATCCCCCCTCCCCCAGGGAGAGCATTAATACATTCTTGAGGGATCCGACCTCATGACTCAATCAGTTTCCAACACTGCCACATTGGAGATCAAATTTCCACATGAGTTTTGGAGGGGACAACACATCCAAACTCCATCGATGAGGGTAATGCTGGCCTTGTACAATGAATTTGGAAGTATTCCCTCCTCTTCAATTCTTTGGAAGAATTTGAGAAGATTCATAGTTCTTCAAATGTTTGGTAGAGTTTGACAGTGAAGCTGTCTGATCCTGGGATTTACTTCATAGGAAGAGTGTTTTTTACTGGCTCAATCTCTTTACTCTTTATTGATCTGTTTAGGTTCTCTAGTTCATCATGATTTGATGTTGGTAAGTTGTATGTGTCCAGGAACTTATCAATTTCTTCTAGGTTTTCCAGTTTGTTTGCGTATAGTTGATCATAGTAGCCTCTTATGATCCTTTGTATTTCTGTGGTCTCAGTTGTAATGTCACCTCTTTTATTTCTGATTTTATCTATTTGAGTTTTCTCTCCTTTTTTCTCTGTCAGTCTTGCTAAAGGTTTATCAATTTTGTTTATCTTTTTGAGAAACCCAACTCCTTGTTTCATCAATATTTTGTGTTTTAAAAATATCTGTAATTATTTTATTTCTGCTCTGATATTTGCTATTTCTCTCCTTCTACTGACTTTAGGAGGGGGTTGCTTGTTTTTTTAGGTCCTTGATTTTAATATTAGGTTGTTTATTTGGAATCTTTCTTTTTTTGGATGTTTATTGCTATAAACTTCCCTCTTAGAACTGCTTTTGCTGTTTCCCATAGGTTCCATTATGTTGTGTTTTCATTTTTATTTGTCTCCAGGAATTTTTTAATTTCCTGCTTGATTTCTTCTTTGACCTATTTGTTGTATAGGAGTGTATTTATTAATTTCCATGTATTTGTATGGTTTTTAGTGTCCCTAGGGACTCATTACTGCTATTTCGCTATTTTTCTCTGGTTGTTTTGTAGATCCTTTTTTCCTTTAATGTAATTTTACTGTCTTCCTTTGTGGTTGAGTGGTTTTCTCGAGCTTTACATTTTGACATATCACTATTTTTTTGTATGTCTTCCAAGTTTTTGTTATGGTGACCATGAGGCTTACAAAAAATGTTATAGTTATAATAAACTGTTTTGTACTAATAACAATTTAACTTTGATATGTAAGAAAAAAGAAAAACCTAAGCCAACCTTACACTTTGGCATCATTCCTCCTCACTTTTTGACATTTTGTTGTTCCAAGTTACATCTTTTAATATTGTCTGTCTCTTATATGGCTGTTGTATATGTTATTGTTTTGTTAGGTTTCTCCTTTAGTTTTTACATTAATGATATAAGTGGTTTATTCAGCACCTTTATGACATTGGAGTATTCTGAGGTTGTCTGTGAATTTACTTTATTAAAGAGTTGTATACCTTCAGATGTTTTCTTACCACTCTTTAGCATCATTTTCTTTCAGACTGAAGAGCTCCCTTTAGGATTTCTTGTATGGCAGGCTTAGTGTTATTTCTCCTTTATATTTGAAGGTTATTTTTACCAGATACAGAATTCTTGGCTGACAGTTTTTCTCCCTCAGCATTTGAAGACATTATCCCATTCTCTTCTGGCTGTAGGATTTCTACTGAGAAATCCACTGAGAGAAGTATTGGGGCTCTGTTGAACATTATATGCTTCTTTTTTCTTGTTACTTTCAGTATTCTCTCTTTGCTTGTTTTTAATAATTTGATTATGATGTGCATTGGGGTGTTCCTTTTTGGATTAAATTTGATTGGCGACCTCCAAGCTCCTCGTATCTGGATGCTGTCGTCTGTCTCCATACTTGAGAAATTTTCAGTCATTATTTCCTTGTGTATGCTTTCTACATCACTTCCTTTTTCTTCTCCTTTGACTTTGCCAACTATACAGAGTCTATTTCTTTTGAAAGATCCCCATATTTGCTGTATATCTGTTTTATGTTTTCTTATTCTTTTTTTTCTTTATACTCCTCTTATTGGATAATTTTCTATTACATTCAAGTTCACAGATTCTTTCCTTTGATTAAGTCTGTTGTTAGAGATTTCTACTGATTTTTTCAATTAAGATAATGTATTTTTTATTTCTAGAATTTCTTTGTTTTGTTTTTTAACTGATTCTATTTCTTTGTCACGTTTCTCATTCTGCTCCTGAAGTGTTTCCAGATATTATTTAATTTTCTATCTGTATTTTCTTGTGACTGCCTGTCTTTAAGAATATTATTCTGAATTCTCTCAGACATTTCATAGATCTTCATCCATTGCTCATGCTTTGTTTGTTTCATTTGGGGTTGATATATTTCTTTGTTCTTTCTTGATCTTTGTGTTCTTACATTGATGCTTAATCATTTGAGGAGACTAATACCTCTTCTAGAGCTTTGTGTCTGTTTTTTTGTTTCTTTGTTTGTTTGTTTGTTTCAGTTTTGTGGTGGATTTAATAGCTACCACCACCACATAGACTCTGCACAAGAACTAACGTGTTGTTCTGTGTTTAGTTCCTAAGTTGGGGGAACTTCCTGTGGGGACCAGACTTTGAGATTTGTGTTTGAGCTAAATTTCTGCTTTGCTTTATCTTTTATGTTGAACTGCATAATGAGCATCTCAATCCTCAAAGTCAATCCCTTCGAACTGAATTTAGAGATTTTGTTCCCAAACTAGACATTTTTTCTTCTACTTTGGCTGTTATGTAAAATGTCATTTTATTTCTCAAATCATTGTAAGTTTCTTAAGTTATGGATCAACTTAATCTATTTATCACCTTAAAATATGAAGACATGAAACAAAACAGTTACTATAGATGCTTATTTGACTAACCAAATTCTTGCATTATAATGTCAATTTAGCTCTATTCTACCAAAGTGGTTTTTTGGAATATCTAGTGGGGTTCTCTGAATCAGGGTTATTATAATAACACAGGAGAGGGTTAGTTGAAAAACTATAACAATCTACAGAATGAAGTATATGGAGAATACCAAATAGCTTCCTCATGTGCATACAAATTATATATACCTCTATTTCTATTCTATGTATCTATCTTTCTCAATTTGTCTTTTTCTCCATTTATTAAAAACTACAGCTAATAAGATGTGATTATAACCATATTCTCTTTGAGGAATTGGTGGAAGAATTTGTTAAAAATGGTAGATGAAGCCTCTGTACATTGTTGTGATACAGACCCTTTTCTTCATTTACTGTAGTAGAGCTTCCTTGTTCACTCATCTTGCTAATTATTACCTTTTTAACATCTATGTAGATACAAATTGGACTTATCACATCTTTTATCAGGGTTGGCATGAAATCTGTAGGAAATTTTTGATTTCTTAAATAGCTCCAAATTAGAATTGATAGAGTTCCATAACTGTATTTCTGTAAACTTTTTTATTTGTGAAAGTGCATACTTACCAATGTAGGTACTGTGCCTGTCTTAAACAATGAAGGGCCTAAAATGCAGTAGAGTCCGAGGTCAGTGGAAAAGTAGAATAGGTTTTGGACTTGATTTGAAATTTGTGCTCTGTGAATTGTCTGTGTGGCCTAGACAAATAATTTAAACTTTCTGAGATTCCATTTCTTTAGCCATAAAATGTTGTAATTGCACATACTTTATGGGGGTGTTTCAAAGAAAAAATAATGGTATTTTACAGTTCTTTGAAGCACAGGCTTTGGAAATTATTTAGACTTAGTAAAAATCCAGGTTCTAATTACTACTAGATACA
>NW_007726926.1:225426-230947 GCF_000696425.1 Galeopterus variegatus
ACTTTTTTATTTGTGAAAGTGCATACTTACCAATGTAGGTACTGTGCCTGTCTTAAACAATGAAGGGCCTAAAATGCAGTAGAGTCCGAGGTCAGTGGAAAAGTAGAATAGGTTTTGGACTTGATTTGAAATTTGTGCTCTGTGAATTGTCTGTGTGGCCTAGACAAATAATTTAAACTTTCTGAGATTCCATTTCTTTAGCCATAAAATGTTGTAATTGCACATACTTTATGGGGGTGTTTCAAAGAAAAAATAATGGTATTTTACAGTTCTTTGAAGAACTTTTTTATTTGTGAAAGTGCATACTTACCAATGTAGGTACTGTGCCTGTCTTAAACAATTACAGTTCTTTGAATCACAGGCTTTGGAAATTATTTAGACTTAGTAAAAATCCAGGTTCTAATTACTACTAGATACATAATCTTGTGCAGGTTATAGAACTTCTGAATACTTCAGTTTCCTTATCAGTAAAATAGTGATAATAATCCTTGTCTCATAGGATTATTGAAACTACTAAACAAGGTAATGTATGTTGGACACAAAGAAAATTTTTCTTATAGTCTTAAAGAGTACCTATAATTATATTAACATCCAGAAGGTGGTCAGTTTATGCTTATTTTTTTCTTCCATGATTTCATTTCATTTCCTTACACTTGCTGTATGCACTTGTGCCATACAGATGTCAGTTTAGGAGCCCTGGTTTCAGGCTCATGTTCTGCTAACTTCTTGTATATATCAATACTACTTCTTGGCTTATTTTTTTACTTATAGAATTGAAATTACAATGCTTAAATGAGATGAAGCATAAAAAAGTGCTGTGACAATTCTAAAATTATACATAATGTGAGTTGTTATTAAATCAAATTGTAGATGTTATTGGTCATACACTAATTCACAAAAAAAATGTATTGAATGTATAATAAGGTTAACGTTTTTTGCTAGATATTCAAGAATACTACAGCATCTTCTTCTTAGGCATTCATGGATTAGTAGGCAATGCAATCATATATACAGCAGTTGCAATTGTGTGAGGCATTCACAATAGGAGTAGGCACAGGCTAACTGAAGAGGACCCTTCACTGTGCAGAACCAAATATGTGTTTGCCTATTTTTACATAAAAATAATGGAATTGCAGGTTTTAATTATTAATTCTTATTTCCTTCACATGATGGTTAACTTTTTATGTCTGTGATGCCTAAACATTTGGCTAAACATTATTCAGGGTGTGTCTGTGAGGATTTCTGGTTGAGATTAACATTTAAATTGGTACTGAGTAAGGCAGATTGTCCTACCTAATGTGGATGGACCTCATTCAATCAATTGAGGACCTAAATAGAAAAAAAAAAAGGGCTGAGTAAGAGGAATTTCCTCTGGCCTGACTACTTCAGGTAGGATATTGGTCTTTTCCAGCCTTCGAACTTGAGCTGAAACATTGGCATTTCTTGGGTCTCACACCTGCCAGCATTTGAAGTGGAATTTACATCATAGACTCTCCTTCAGACTCAGATTGGAGCTACACATGTGCTCCCTGGGTCTTCAGCTTGATGACTGAGTTGCAAATTTTGGGATTTATTGGCCTCCATAACCATGTGAAACAATTAGTCATAATATATATATATATACATATATATATATATCTGTCTCATTCTCTCTCTCCCTCCCCCCCCATGTGTGTGTGTGTGTGTGTGTGTGTGTGTGTGTGTGCATATGTATCTCCTATTGGTTCTGCTTCTCTGGAGAACTTAGACCAGTTTATCCCATTTTTAACCCATATCTCTTATTATATCTCCTATCTAACTCACACACACACACACACACACAGAGGTGTGTGAACTTAGACCAGTTTATCCCATTTTTAACCCATATCTCTTATTATATCTCCTATCTAACTCTCACACACACACACAGGTGTGTGTGTGTGTGTGTGTGTGATGTCCCCTCACTACCCTACTTTTCCACTCTAGGGTCAGATTCCTTGAAATAACTGAATCAGAATAAAATTGTTTCATAGCTGAGTCAGATAAAACTAAAGTGTTTTTTTCCTTAGCAGGTTTGAGGCTTTAGAAGAATCTGAGAAAAAATGATGTGTGTAACAATTATTGAGTATGTCTGCCCATGTTTTCTTTTTCTTTTTTATTTTTCATCAAATTGCCTTGAAGCTCTATGCCATTCTCAACCCTACTGGTGTCTTGTAATTTGTCCTCTACCTACAGAAGAAATGATGACCTTTTATCTTTAACTTCAAAAGACATATTCCTAATTTAGCTAGCTCAAGGTAAAATTACATAGACTCTGTTAAACTACCACTGATGTGAGAAACGCTAATGTAAAAGCCCTTAGCTCTTACTCATATCCTTTTATTATTATGCTTGTATTCATGGTTCAAAAGATGCCACATGCAACGTTTAGACCAGTGGCTGACAGATTCTTTGCCAGTAGCAAAATAGTTCAAGTAAGTTGTAAAATCTGTGTGGTCAAATTGAATTCAGAGAAAGTCTGACTTACTCCTAGAGGCAATGATTAATTTTATTAGTGGGAAAAATGCCACCAAGTTAGTCTGTCCGTCACAATGTCTAATTTCATTGATATGTTTAAAATGTTATGGGATATAAAGCTTGGGCCAATGTGAATTCTCAAATAGTTAATGACAGTAGAACATAAATGATGTACTAGCAGTTAACAGCATTTGAGGGATATGTGAGGAAATACAGTTTTATCTAAGAAAATATTGTCTAGACTTAAGAAAAATTTCCAAAGTGGTCTCCCTGGGGGCTAATATCTACAGAAATGCATTCAATGCATCTTTTCTTAAATTATGTATGATGTTTTGAGCATTAACTGAGCTTGCTGTTTAGAATCACTGTCAAAAAGTGAGTAGAGTAAATCATATAAAACTGAAGTTGGGAGAAGGAGAGAGAGAGAGAGTGCTGTTTAGAATCACTGTCAAAAAGTGAGTAGAGTAAATCATATAAAACTGAAGTTGGGAGGAGAGAGAGAGAGACAGAGACAGAGACAGAGACAGAGACAGAGACAGAGACAGAGAGAAAGACAGAGAGAGAAAGACAGAGAAAAAACAGTGAAACCTTTGCAGTAAAGGTATGCTTTATTTATATCTTGATCTTCCAGTGTTAATCATCACTTGCGTGTGTGTGTGCATGTGTGTGTTCCTTACACACAAAAAAAGAATACTAGCTGAAATGTCTGACTGACCTTGGCCCCGGGAAGTAAGATCTTTGGCTATCAATACACTGGTAACTCCAGAGTTCTAATTGTCTTTCATGATGTAAGACTTTATTAATATAGGAATGTAAGTCTTTGCAATTTTTTGCTTATGAATTTCAAATTATTATATAAACAACAAAGCTTATTCTTGAAAACTAATGATGATGATACTCTCTATAAAATATCTATGAAATATATAATTATAAGGTGTTGGCTTAATTTGTTAACATGTCATCATTTCATTAATAAACATTTTTAAATCAATTGACATAATTTTATTTGCAAGTGCTAAAACCCTATATGATTTTAAGGCATTGTTATCTTTAAATATTTAGAGGAATTTTTAGAGAGTTATACCAGTATAGCATTGAATCACATTTATCTATTTTTCAGAGTATCATATTAAATTTAGGTAGAAATATTTAGTGATTGCCATTCGCTGACATGGAAGAGATGGTGAGAGATAAGTGGGTAAGTCATTTTTCAATCCCAAATTTTAATATAAACTAAATATTTCATATAAGAATTTGTATGTAATTTTAAATTATGTGACTGAAGAACAGATACAAATAATCATACATAACTGCATTAGAGTAGAAAGTATGAGGGATTAGAGATGAAAAATAACAGGAATTTTCGATTCCAGAAATAAACATCTGTGTTGTTCTTGTTTAAGTACAAAATCATGGTGGCATTGTTGCTAAAAATAACAAGTGTGAGTCCTTCGAATTTTTCTTATTTCACGATTGTTTTAATTATTCAGGTTCTCTAGCATTTTCATATGACTTTTGGGATCAGGTTTTCAATTTGTGCCAAAAAATTGTAATGGGATTTTGAAGGGGAATGCAGTGAATTTCTAGATCAATTTGGAGAGTATTGCTATCTTAACAATATCAAGTAACCTAATCCATGAGCAGGGACTGTCTTGATTTTTATTTAGGTCTTTAATTTTTTCAATGACATTTTGTGATTTTTTAGTATAAGACTTGTGCTTCTTTTGTTTATTTCTAAATATTTAAATCTTTTTGATGATACTAGTTTAAAAATGATTTGTTTTCTTAATTTTATTTTTGGGTTCTTCATTGCTAGGGTAAGTACATATGACTTTTGTATATTAGTCTTATATCCTAAAACCTTATTAAACTTGTTTCTTAACGCTATTTTTTTTTTTTTCATTTATTGGGATTTTCTATATGCAACTCATGTCATCTGAGAACAGAGATGATTTTGCTTCTTTCTTTCCAATCTGAATGCCTTTTATTTCTTTTTCTTGCTTATTACCTCTGGCTAAAATCTCTAGTGCGATGTTTCATACAAGCGATATATATCCTTATTGTTCCTGATCTTAGGTAGAAAGCAGTCAATTTTTCAGTATTATATTTGATTACACTTGTGGGGTTTTTTCACTGTTGCCCTTTATCAGGTTGAAAATGTTTCCTTCCATTCCTATTTTGCTGAGTGTTATTTATTTCTTTATTTAAAATCATGCAAGGGTGTTAAGTTTTGTTAAATAATTTTTCTGTGTTGATTTAGACAACAATGTGCTTTTTGCTCTTTATTCTATAAGTATGTTGTATTACAATGATTAAATTTTATATCCTGTACCAAGCTTGCAGTCTTGGGATAAATCTCATTGACTTGTGGTATATTATCCTTTTAAAGTGCTAGTGGATTTGATATGCAAGTATTTTGTTTAGAATTTTTTTTTGTCTGTATTCATATGGGATATTGCCCTGTAGTCATTTTGATTTTTTTCCCCTCATTGAATATTTTTTTTCTGGTTTTGGTATCTAAGTACTACTGGCCTCATAGAATGAGTTGGGATGTGTCCCTTCTTTTTTCATGTCTTTAAAAGATTTTTGTGAAAGATTTTTTGAAAGATTTTTAACTCTTTAAACATTTGAAAGAATTCATCAATGAAGCCATCTGGGCTGGACTTTTCTTTGTAAGAAATTTGTTAAATTATTAATTGAACCTCTTTAGTCCAAGTGTATTTAAATTCTCTATTTCCTCTTGGGTTAGTTTTGGTAGTTTGTGTGTTTTTAGGAATTTGTTCAACTTATCTACTTATCCATTTTGTTGGCACACAATTGCTCATAGCATTTTCTTATTCTTTTTATTTCTGCAAGATTAGTAGTGATGCCCCTTCTTTCATTTTTATTTGAATAATTTGAATCTTTTTTTTTTTTCTTGGTCAATTTGACTAAAGGTCTGCCAGTTTTACTGTTCTTTTCAAGCAATACACTTTTTGCTTGATTTTCTCTATTGCTTTCCTCTCTATTTTTCTAACTCTAGTCT
>NW_007726926.1:231170-232243 GCF_000696425.1 Galeopterus variegatus
CAATACACTTTTTGCTTGATTTTCTCTATTGCTTTCCTCTCTATTTTTCTAACTCTAGTCTTTATAATTGTCTTACTTCTGCTGGATTTGAATTTAGTTTGTTCTTTTTCTTCTAGATTCTTAAGGTGGAAGTTTCAGTTATTAAAAATTTGGAATTATTTTATTTTTTAATATATATGTTTACAGATATAAACTTCCCTTTAAGCACTGAATTGGCTGCATTATATGTGTTTTGATCTGTTTTGTTTTCATTTTTATTTATCTAAAAGTACTTTATAATATCTCTTGTATTTCCTCTTGAAATCATTTGTTATTTAGGATTTATTTTCCACATATTTGTGAATTTTCCTAATTTATTCTCTTACTGATCTCTAATTTTATTCCACATGGCCAGAGAAAATACTTTAAATGTTTTCAATTCTTTTTAATGTATTAATTCTTTCTTTATGACTTAATAAATGGTCTATATTGAAGAATATTACATGTCCACTTGAGAAGAATGTGTTCTCTGCTATTGTTAGGTAAAATGTTCTATAATCGCAGTTGAGTGTAGTTGTTTAAAAGTGTTGCTCAAATCTTCTTTATTAATCTTTGTTTTAGTGTTCTATACCTTATTGAAAGTTGGGTATTAATGTTTCTGAGTAACATTATGGAATTGCCTGCTTTCTACCTTCAAATCTATCACTCCTGTTTCATGTATTTTGGGCTCTGTTATTATGTGCATAAATGTTTATAATTTTTATGTGTCAATAATGGATTGACCTTTTTTATTTTAAAATATCCTTCTGTGTCTAGTAACAACTTTTGTTTTTATGTCTATTTTGTGTGATAATACCATGGCCACTTCAGTTCTGTTTTGAGTACTGTTTGCGTAGTATATCTTTTTACTTTCAACTTATTTGTATCTTTGAATTTCAAGTATGTTACTTGTAGGATGATATATTTCAAGTGTGTTAGTTTTAGGATCATATATTATTAGATAAGTTTTTAGTCCACTCTTTTATTTCTGCCTTTGAATTGCAGTGTTCTGTCCCTTTTCACTTAGTTACTGACACAGTAAGATTTGTGTTTGC
>NW_007726926.1:232677-235068 GCF_000696425.1 Galeopterus variegatus
TTGAATTGCAGTGTTCTGTCCCTTTTCACTTAGTTACTGACACAGTAAGATTTGTGTTTGCTGTATCTCTGTTTTGTATATATCTTATTTACTTATGTTTCTCTACTTTTTAATTACTATACATTTTGTATTAAATAGATATTGTCTACCATTTAGTTCTTTTGCTGTTTCTTTTACTGAATATTTCAAGTGATTTTCTTAATGTCTGCCATGAGGATTACAATTAACATCTTAAGTTAAAAATAAAAAAGCAAAAGAAAAACCCTTGATTTTTAAGTTTTTAAATAATATAACGTGGCAACTCTGTAAATGAAATACCACACCCCCCAGAACATGTTGGCTTTTGCTGCTTCTTGGTTTTACTTCTGTTTGTTTAGTGACTATTCTGGACTAGTTCTGTGAAGTTCTTATCCTATATCATGTGAGACTACTGAAATCTCTGCTTGGTTAGGTTAGTCATCAGCTAACATTGGAAAGAGATTTCCTTAAATACCTTGAACCAATAATCCTCCCAGCCTTTGCCTAAGGGGCCCACCTGTGTGTTGGGTCCTTATGTGTCCATACATGTGTTCAGTGGTTCCACAGATAGTTTACAACTTTGCCTTATCCTTTACTCTGCTTGATCAGAGCTTCAGGGTCAGTCAGAAATGAGATACTAAGAACCTCATATGTCTCTCCTGGGCAGGCACACAGCCCTTCATGTATGTATGGCCTTTTAGATTCCCAGGAGTATGTCAGAGGAATATGACATCTCATTTTTCTTTTTTTCTTTTAAGATTTTGGTCAGTTTCTTGTTAGCCTCAAGTGGTAATAACATCACAAGCAGCATCAGTGTTAACCAATTGGTCCCGATTGCTACAAATCCATGAAGATGTGTCTGTTTCCACAGAGTGAGCTCTGGGTGTCAGGTCAGATAAAGACAAACCCTGATATTAGATCTTTTCATCAATTTACAAGTCAGGTCAAGTAGTGACAGTTCTTTGGGGAGTAAGGCTTTTGTGGAGCTTCAAATTTTTCTTTCTTTTCCAGTAGCTGCTAGGATATTGGTTCTCACAGCCACCATAGCTGCAAAGCTATTGGTTTTCAAAGCTACTGAAGAGCTAGAGAGAGGAATGACATTGAAAAAAGTTAAAATAACACAAAGTTCACTCTGTTTACTAAAATTCAGCTGTCTTTGTGTGTTTTAATAAATACCTTTCAGAAGTCATATAGTTTCAAGCATTTAGTAATTTCCAGAGTTCTTGAAAAGTTAATTTTGACAGTTTTTGTTAGTGTTCTTGTTTTTATGGCAAAGCAGATTTTCAGGGGTCTTTACTATACCATTCTGCTTTTGCAGTTTCTGTATTAAAGTTCAATAAATCTCTTGCCTCAAGAATGTAGATAAGTAGCAACTAAATATAAAGTAGGACAAAATCAGAATGAGGCTGACTCTGAGGGTGGTATAGATGGGTATTGACTGAAAAGAGGGACCGAGACATGCTTAGGTCTGATGTTAATATATATCTTGACAAAGATTTGAGTTACACAGCTATAGGCCATGTCAAAAATCACTGAATGTACACCTAAAATCTCTGCATTTCATTGCATGTAAATTTTATATCAAAAGAAAAATCTGTAAACAGATATCAAAGTCTAACAATGCTACCTATTGTAAATGTTTAAGAAAAAATATATTGATGTCTGTAATTTACTTGAAATGTGTCAAAAAGAAGAGGGATTCATGGATGAATAGAGGAATGACAGGTATGTAAAAAGCAAGTTTATTGAAGTAAATGCTGTATAGATATGTACTTTAAAATCTCTCAAGTTTGCCTTATTGTTGAAAATTTTTATAATAAAATATTGGGAATAAAAACCTAAACTAGAAAGGAAGATATTAGTTGGAAACATACTTTAAATAGAGAGTGACAATATAAATGAATTTTTCCAGAGTTAAAAATCTTTAGAAACATTGATGGAAAATTAAAAATAAAAAGCTACATCTCTCATAAATTGAGAGAAGAGAAATTAGTAAATTAGTATGATTTATAGCTCATATAGATGACATTATAAAAGTTTTTCTGTAATAGAATAAAAACATGAAACATTACTTTCCATTGTTCAGTATCATTTCTGTAAAAATAACAGAAATAGGGAATGAATCAGATACCAAACTTTTATGACACCGGTAAACGCAATGGTTTAGTCCAAAGCTATGTAACGATAAAATTGGTTCACAGGAATCCTGTGAGGTGAAAATTGTACATGCCAGCATCAAAATACAATCCAATCCATGTGTACTGGGAGCATCTCTTTTTTTCCCCCCCAGAAATTTAATTAGTCCATAGTTTAAAATTTAACATAAAATATAATGTTCTGTCATCTAGACCAGATTATTTGTCTGTCTTTTTA
>NW_007726926.1:236377-237990 GCF_000696425.1 Galeopterus variegatus
CTGTGTGGATCTCTATACCTGAGCGAGAGAATGGAACCCAGATACACAGGGTTGTTTGAGTACTATTTAATCACCTCAGGAGATGTCTGTACTGTGTTTATCTTGCTCTCCTTTACAGAAAAAATTGGAGCTCTTAGCACACTAAATGCACTGAATCTGCGGCTGTATGGGGGGAAAAATAACTTTGTGATAACCAGAAAAGACATTTTAATTCTTAGTATCTAGTACAGAACCAGGCATATGGTAGTGACTCAGGGATGTTTGCTGATTAAATAAAGGCATGAATAAATTAATGTATTTTGTTAGCTAACTTTTATGAAACATATAGTATTTACAAGGATCTGTGCTGTATTATGATCAGAATGCAAAGCCTTATGCTGCTAGGTTTTAAAAAGCCTATAATCTGCTAAGGAAGATAAATTATTACAAGTATCTACACCACAAGTGAGAAAATGATAAGCCCTGTGTGAGAGATATAATTTGAGTGCTACTAGAGCATAGAAGCAGCTGTGGTCATCTTGGAAAGCTTTATGGGTTCCGTAGCATTTGAAAGCATGCTAAGATTTTAGGAGGAGCTCAGGATGGGGAGTAAAGGGAAATTTAGTGCGTAGAAGAATAGAATAAAATGAGTTTAACAAAACATGATTTTCTTTATTAATCAGCTCTATATAATTTATATATATTTAATTAAAGGTTCAATGAGGTTTAATATGTTTATACAGTCATATAATCACTACTACAATCATGACAACCATTTTCATCAATTGTAAAAGTTTCCTTTGCTCTCTATTAGTATCCTATTGCCACTAAAACAAATCAACAATTAGTGGCTTAAAATAACAAGAATGTATTCTCTTACACTTCTAAGAGGTCAGAAATCAGAACTGAGATTAATGGGTATAAAATCAAAGGGCTGGAAGGGCTTTTCCTTTTGAAGGCTCCAGGGAAAAATTTGTTGCCTGCTTCTTGCAGTTTCCAGAGGTTATCAGCTTTCCTTGGCTTGTTGCCACATCACTACAACGATGGTGGTGGGTGGGTGGTATTTTCAGACTACCACATGTACTTTTGATTTCAATCCTCTGCCCAAAACTATTGGCCCTGGAAACACTGATTTGCTTTTTAGCACTATAGTCTTACCATTTCTAGAAAACCATAATGGAATTATGTAGCATGCAGCATTCTTTTATTTCTGACTTCTTCAAGTTACCATAATGCTTTTGAGATTCATCTGTGCTGTTGAAGGTATCACCCATTTCTTTCTTTTGTTGTTGAATAGTATTACATTGACTTGATATTATGACAATTTGTTTTTTCATTAACCAGATGATAGCCATTTGAGTATTTTCCAGATTTTGGCCATTATGAATAAAGCTGCTGTAAATATTTGGGTATAAGTATTGTTTTGAAATGTGTTTTTATTTCTTTTTGGCTAAAAGCATAAGTGTAGAATGTCTGTGTCATATGATAAAAGTATGCTTAACTTTGCAAAAATCTGTTAAACTGTTCTGCAAAGTAGTTCTGCCATTTTGTATATTCAGCAGTTCATGAGAGGTTCAGTTTATTCTCGTCTTTACCAACACTTATTGTTGTTTGTTTTTAGCCATTCTAAATGG
>NW_007726926.1:238787-296834 GCF_000696425.1 Galeopterus variegatus
GGATGGTCAATTGTAAAAAAAATAAAAATAAAAATAAAAAAGTAGGAAATACACAGGAAAAGATAAAGAAAATTAATAGAAAAATATCTTGTTAAATAAAATTTTTATTTTGGAATAATTTTAAATTAATAAAATAGTCACTGTGGTGGGTAATTTTAATTTGTCAACTTGACAGGATAAACAGGTGCTCAGATATTTGGATAAACATATTTCTTTTTCTGTCTGTGATGGTGTTTCAGGATGAGATTTGCATTTGAATTGGTGGATTCAGTAAAGCGGATTGCATCCACAATGTGGGTGGGCATTGTCCAATCCTTTGAGAGTCTTAATCAAACAAAAGGTGGAGGACGGAAGAATTTGTCCCTTCTACCTGACTGTCTGAGCTAGACATTGGTCTCCTGCTCTCAGACTAAAACTTGCACCATTAGCTCTCCTCATTCTCAGGCCTTTGGACTGGGATTGAAGTACACCACTGACTTCTCTGGGTCCAGTTTGTAGATGGAAGATCATGAGACTTCCTATCCTCCATAACACATGAGCAAATTTCTCATAATAAATATATTATAGATATCAATATATACATTATATATGTTATATATAATATGTATTATAGTATATTATATAATATTTTATATTATTTAATTTTAAATAAGTCTATAATATAAAATATATGGTATACAATATATATATATATACTCTAATGTATGAATATTGGGGTATAAGAAATGTATAATTTTAATATATAAAACATATTTTATATATATTTATATAATGTACAGTATACACACATTTTACTGCATAAAATATATTTTATACATATATATCCTATTGGTTTTGTTTCTCTGGAGAATACTGACTATTACTATTTTAGTATCAAGGGTGGTCTTAGAGGAATAGAATGTGAGCAATAAGTTTTCTAAATTGGTTCCAGGTTTTCTGCAACTGGGTCCCTAACCCAATTAGATTCACAAATGCTAATGACAATATTTCCAGTATTAAAGAGAGACCCAATAGCCCATGGTATAACCTTGGAAAGGAGTATACAAAATTTCTGTATTGAATTACTTCTAACCAACCAGTTATAAGAAGCAAGGAGCTAGATGACTGCATATATCATACTTTTGAACATTTTGGGAAAACTAATGAATAAATGTGGCTGGCTGCTTGCTCTTAATGTAGCTGGCCTAGTGGTACAATAAAAGAATTAGCTCAGAGTTCCTGTTGGTGTGAGCAGGACTGAAACCATGTTGGGACCTAAAACTTCATGGGCTGTAGGCAAATTTTAAAAGGACACAGTTTTTCTCTTGGCATACATTTCTCTGAGTTTCCTCTTTTCCCTTGGTTATTTGATATTTTGAACCTTGATTATGGGGCAAGATGACATTATTTACATGAATGTAAAGTTGTTTTCCAGCCAGCCTGAGGCTGCAGATTTGCCAAGAGGCACATGCTATTCAGACCCTGAGATAACAGCAAAGATGGGAATGAAAACTAGATGGAGCCTTGGTGAGACCTTGCACCTGGCTCCTTGCATGGAGCCCCCACAGCTCATGTCCCCCTCCGTCCTGCTTTCATTCCCTCAACCCCCTCTTTAGAAGCCCCTCAGTAAATCTGAGTCTTTGAGATGACTCTAGTCTAGCCGTTCTCCTTCAGGTTTACTGGAGAGATGAGTTAACCTAACCTCTCGTCAGGTCACTGTTATCCCCGAACAAAACTGAATTTAATTTTCATTAACATTTGACTTGTGAGTGGTTTGTTTTGAAAGGGGGCAGGCAGCCAGACCTGTGCCCAGTAACAAGATATGGGGGAGCCACAACAGGAGCTGAGTGTGTCCAGTATAATTTCTAATTTCTAGCTCTAGAGTTGCATAAATGATCTGAACATTTCTATGTATGCCTGAAGGGGACCCTTATCTTCTATAGCCACAGAGTAGAGATTGCTGAAAATCAAACAAAAAATCTCATCCTGGACTGGCTGAATAACAACATGCATTGGACTCCTAGTCTCATTGGTTATCTACTGTTAAAGTGAGGGCATGGGGAACAGATGAGATACTGTAAATTGGAATGCAGACGTGTGAGAAGACTTTGATGAACCTAGGGACATTGAGCCCCTAAATTTTGATAAGTCTTCTTTGCCAATGGAAGCTGTCCCTCTAGCAAAATTGACCTCCCTACTCTCAGTACAAGCAGCTTCCCTAATACCAGAGGAAGCAACTTCACCACTCCCAGTGGTAGAGGTCTCTCCACTCCAGTCTTATGGGATTAACTCTACATTGCTTAAGGAAACTGAGGTGGACTCACCTGAGGCGGTTACCATATGTAATACAATACTAATTCTGCTCAGCACCCCTCCCGCTTCCTCCCTCTTTGCTTCTAGACCTGTAACTAAACTTAAGTTCTAGCAATATCCTAAAAAAATGTACAAAATGTAACCCAGAAAGAGGTGCACTCTACTCCAAAGGAACTACTTGAGTTTTCTAATTTATATATGCAGAAATCTGTGGAGTTTGTTTGAGTGGATACTAAGTGTGGGGGATAATGGTGGAAGAAACATAAAATTTTATCAGGCCCAATTTATTAATATGGGCTCACTAAGCAGAGATTCTGCATTTACCATTGCTGCTCAGGGTGTTGCAAGGGATTTTTACCATTTTTGTGGTTGGTTGATTAAAACATGAACTAAGAGATGGCCCACAGTGAGCAAACTGGAAAAGCTGGACCTGTCTTGGTTTAATGTGGAGTAAGGGGCTCAAAGGCTTAGGGAAATTAGCATGTTAGAGTGGATTTGTCATTTATGACCCATTCACCCATGCTAGGAGGGTCCAGAAGACATGCCTTTAACCAATATTGTGAGAAATAAATTTGTGAGAAGAGACACAGCACCTTGAAGAACTCTGTGGTTGCTCGTCACTGTAAGACCAGACCTTACAGTGGGAGTCACAGGCCTTCAACTGGAAAATCTAAATGTAATCAGAGTATTTGGATCCCAGGGTGGCAAGAGCCAGGTAGTGATACTCAACTACCGAAAGGAAGGTGTCCATGGTTACTGTTATGAATAGTAGAGTTAAAGTAGCAATCAGAATAGCCTGACTCATGCAGACCTATGACATTACGACATTGGTTAGTTGATCATGGTGTTCAGAGAAATAGATGAGAAGCCTGCTAAATTCTTTTTTTTTTTTAAAGAAAATGTAATTTTATTAAAATTATTTTTTGCATTATAAGATGCTGCTGCAGAGCAGCTGGGACAGAGGGGGACAGGAGAAAGGCGAAGGAAATGGTGTGGAAGAAGGAGGAAAGAGGAAGGGAGGGATTGAGGCCTGTGGCACCCCCCTCATTCCCACAGGGGTGACCAGGGGGCTTCCAGCAGTGGCTTGGTCATTGCCAACCTGGATGAAGATGTCAGGGGTGTGTGGCAAAAGTCCTCGCCCCCCCCACCATCCCAGCTCAGGAACCAAGGGCCCCTCTTGCTGCACCTCGGTGGTCTTTGCTGGGCTGGTTGCACATGTTGCGGGAGCATGGTTAAGGCACTCAGCTTGGGAGAGCCTGGGGTGCATCCTGCAGCAGTTTGGTGGTCACCTCTGGGCTGGCTGCAGATATTGGGGGACGATGACTCACCGGACTCTGAGTGGCTCCTTTTTTTCAGTTGTTGTGGCTCCTCGTTCCTATGTGGGTCCGTGGGAACCCTATTAGTGGTCTTGCTGGTCTGGAGGCTGTCATGGCCCTCCTCCCTGCCACCTCCAAGCAACTTCTTCCGAAAGGCACAGCTATGGCTTTGGGCCAGCTCCTGCTCTGAGTGCTCAGGAGCTTCAACCTGGAAGAGGCCGGGGCTCAAAATGGTCAGAACAGATTTTTGTTTCTCTCATCGTGGCTTTTCCCACCTTCATGCACTCTGTAGATCTCCCTTCCTCTTCCCCTGAGCTCTAGCAGCCCCAGCTTGGCTGTCATTTCTTTTTTATAGTTGTAAATTTGTTGATTTGTGAGAGAGAGTGACACTATTCCACCATCCTGACTGGAAGTTGCCTGCTAAACTCTTACTTGATCTGTATAAAGAGAAAAATTTTAGGACAAGTGAATAAAGTCTAACTTGAATTATAAGAGAAAAACAAAGAATCATGGCCCCTCAGTCAATTCCCAGATGTGAGCCAATTTACAGATTTAAAGCCTCTTGAATGTGGGGAAGTCAGGTCCCTAGAGGAAGAATCCTAGTACACTACGCAAAATCTTTACTGGTGATCCTTTACAAGCTTTCTTTTATCCTTTCTCGAAGAGACTTATGGCCTTTTACCAGGTAACTGCATTTGGGAAAAAAATAATCAGACTTTTAGGAACTACTGGACACTTAACTGACATTGATTCTAGGAGATGCAAAACATCACTGTGGTACTCCAGTCAGAGGGGGGGCTTAAGGAGGCCAAGTGATCAATGCAGTTTTAGCTCAGGTCCATCTCACAACGGGTCTAGTAGGTCTCAGAACCTATCATATGGTTATTTTCTCAGTTCTAGAATGCATAATTGGGATGGACATACTTAGCAGCTGGCAAAATTCTCACCTTGGTTCCCTGACTGGTCGAGTGAGAGTATTACGGTAGGAAAGAACAAGCGAAAAACACTAGGCCTGCCTTTCACTAGGAAAATAGGAAATCAAAAGCAATAACACATTTATGGAGGAATTGCAGAAATTTGTACTACCTTCAAGGACTTGAAGGATGCAGGGGTAGTGATTTTTACTATATCCCCATTTAACTCACCTCTTTGGCCTCTGAGGAAGACAGAAGAATCTTTGAGAATGACAGTGGATTATTGTGAGCTTATGCAGGTGGTGACTTTAATTGCAGCTTCTGTACCAGATGTGATTTCACTCCTTGAGCAAATTGACACATCCCCTGGTGTGCAATGGTAAATCTTGCAAATGCATTTTTTCTCCATCCCTGTCCATAAGGCTCACCAGAAGCAGTTTGCTTTCAGCTGGCAAGGACAGCAATACATTTTCACTGTCCTACCTCAGGGGTATATCACCTCTACAGCACTGTGTTATAATTTAGTTTTCAAGGATCTTGATTGCCTTTTCCTTCCACAAGATACCATAGTGGTCCATTATATTGATGATTTTATGCTGACTTGAAATAGTAAACAAGAACTAGCAGCTACTCTGGACTTACAGGTAAGACAATTGCATGCCAGAAGATGGGAAATAAATCTGAGTAAAATTCAGGGGATTTTATCTTCATAAAATTTCTGTGGGTCCAGTAGTATGGGGCATGTCAAGATATCTCTTCTAAGGTGAAGGATAAGTTGTTGCATCTGGCCCATACTACAACCAAAAAAATGGCACAATGCTTACAAGGCTTCTTTGGATTTTGAAGGCAGCGTATTTCCCATTTGGGTATGTCTCTCTAGCCCATTTACTGAGTGACCCAAAAAACTGCTAGTTTTGAGTAGGGCCTAGAATATTAGAAGCCTCTGCAACAGGCCCCGGCTGCTGTGTAATCTCCTTTGCTGTTTGAGCCATATTAACCAGAAGGTCCAATGGTGCCTGAAGTGTCAGTGGCACATAGGGATGTGATTTGGAATCTTTCACAGGCTCCCATATGTAAACAGGAGTGCAGGCATAGAATTTCGGACCAAAATACTGCCACTTTCTGTGGATAACTACACTTTTGAGAAACCTCTCTTGGCCTGCTACTTGACCTTAGTAGAGCCTAAACACTTAACCATGGGCCACCAAGTGACTGCCCATTATGAACTTGGTGTTATCGACCCACCAACCCTTAAACTTGGTCATTTATAGAAGCTCTCTGTCATCAAGTGGAAATGGTATGTATTCATACATGACTGGGCTCAGTTAGGCCCTGAAGGCACAAGTAAGTTACATGAAGTGGCCCAAATGCCCACGGTTTCCACTCCTACACTGCTGTTCCTCTTCCAGCCTGCATCTATGGTCTCCTGGGAGTTCCCTTTGATCATCAGCTGACAGAGAAAAAATGATTCAGGCCTGAGAGATGGTTCTGCATGATATGGAGGCAACACCCCAAAGTTGACAGCTGCAGCACCACAGGTCCTTACCGGGACATCTCTGAAGGACAGTGGTAAATAAAAATCCTCTCAATGTACAGAACTTCTGGCAGTACATTTGGTTGTTCACTTTGCTGGAAGGAGAAATGGCTAGATGTGTGATTACAGACTGATTTATGAGCACTGGCTAATGATTTGGCTGGATGGTCAGGGATTTGAAAGAAACATGCTCACCAAAGTTTGACCTCACCCAAGGATGGGATGACCCTTTTGTGAATGTTACTTAACCTCTTTTTCTAGCCGCCCCATCATTACCCAATGGGGTCATGAACAAAGTGGTAGGGACAGCAGTTATGCTCAGCAACATGAACTTTCACTCACCAAGACTGATCTGGTTACAGCCTTTTGTTGTTGTTGTTGCATTCCCAATCTGCCAGCAGCAGAGACTAACAATAAGTCTCCAGTATGGCACCATTCTCCAGGGTGATAAGCCAGCTACCTGGTGGCAGGTGGATTACCACCACTTTCATTATAAAAGGAACAACATTTTGTTCTTACTGGAATATATACTTACCCTGGATATGGATTTGCTTTCACTGGCAATACTTTTGGCAATACTTCTGTTGGAACTTACTATCCATAGACTCACAGAATGCCTAATTCACCATCACGGCATTCCACACAGCATTGCATATGACCAAGGAACACACTTCATAGCAAAAAGAAGTGAAGCAATAGGCCCATGCTCATGGAATGGCGGACTGGTTTTGCCATATATTCTATCATCCTGAAGCAGCTGGTTTGATAGAATAGTGGAGCGGCCTTTTGAAGACTCAGTGATAGCACCAGGTAGGTGTCAATATCTTGCAGGGCTGAGGCTACATTCACCAGAAGGTTGTACATACTCTGAATCTATGTTAAATGTATGATTTATTTCATAGCCAAGATTCATGGGTCCAGGAATCAAGAGATAGAAATGGGAGTAGCATCACTCACTGTTATACTCAGTGACCCACTTGCAGAATTTTTGCTTCCTGTTTCTGCTACTTTATTCTCTATTGGCACAGAGGTCTTCGTTTTAGAAGGAGGAATATATCCACCAGGAGACACAACAATGATTACACTGAACTGGAAGTTAAGACTCCTACCAAGACATAATAGACTATGCATGCCTGTGAATCAATAGGTAAAGAAAGAAATTATAGTGCTGGCTGGGGTGTGTGATCCCAACTAACAAGGGGAAATTGGACTACTACTCCACAGTGGAGGTAAGAAAGAGTATATCTAGGATACAGGAGATCCTTTATGGTGTCTCTTAGTATTACCATGATTCATGGTTAATGTCAATAGAAAACTATAACAACCCAATCCAGGTAGGACTACTTATGGCCAGATACTTCATAAATGAAGGCTTGAATCATCCCACCAGGTAAAGAGCCATATCAGGTAATATACAGTGGGTTATGGAAAAAGGTAGTTATAAATACTAGTTATGACCACTTAACCAGATACAGAAATGAGGACAGTAGTTATCATGATTATTTCCTCCTTATTTTGTTATGAATACATTTGTGTGTGTGTGTGTCTGTGTGTGTCTCTCTGTGTGTGTGTAGTTAATTTTACATCATAGTATTTAGGTTATAGGATATCAAGAAGAGAGAACCATTACTCAAAGACTTTATCTCCTATTCAGGGGAAAAGGGTAGTGTGTTTTAGGTGGTATGCAGGATAGTTGTACCATGTTAGGCTGAATTAGGAACTTGTTATCTTTATTTGGAGATTAAGTATGGTTTAGGAAGATGCATATGGGTACCAAGTTGACAAGGTGTGGTCCAGTGATGGCTAATCCTATGTATCAGTTTGATTGGATAACAAGGTGTCCATAGATTTGGCTAAACATTATTTCTAAATATGTCCATGCGGATGTTTCCAGATGAGAGTAGCATTTGAATCAGTGGCCTCAGTAAAACATATTTCCCTTAGCAACATAGGTGGGTATTATCCAGTCCTTTGACACCCTGGATAGGAAAAAAAAAAAAAAAAGCAAAGGAAGGGAGGATTTTTCCCTTCTATCTGACTGTTTTAGCAAAACATTGATCTGCCCTCAGACTGAAACTTACACTTTTGGGTCTCCTGGTTCTCACCCCTTTGTACTTGGACCAAACTACACCACTGACTTTCCTAGGTCTCCAGCTTGCAGATGGCAGATTGTGGGACTACTCAGTCTCCATAAACATGACAGCTAATTCCTAATAATAAATCTCTCTCTCTCTCTCTCTCTCTCTCTCTCTCTCTCTCTCTCTCTCTCTCTCTCTCTCTCTCTCCTCCCCCCCATACACACACACACACACACACAAACACATATACACACACACACACAAACACATACACACACACACACACACACACACACGTGTACGTGCTGTAGTCCCCCCATCTCTGTAGAGGATACATTCCAAATACATTCTCAGTGGCTTACTGAAAATATAGATAGAACCAAACCTATATATATTGCTTTTTTTTTTCTATAGATACATACCTGTGATAAAGTTCAATTCATAAATTAGGCACAGTAAGCGATTAACGACAATAACTAATAATAAAACAGAACAACTATAACAATGTGCTGGTATCACTACTCTTGCACTTTGGGGCCATTATTAAGTCAAATCAGAATTACTTGAGCACAAGCACAGCAATACTGCACAGTCAATCTGACAAAGGACACTAAGTGACTAATGGGTGGGTGGCGTCTACAACGTGGATGTGCTAGACAAAGAGATGACTCACATCCTAGGCGAGATGGAGTGGGAGGGCATGAGATTTCACCATGCTACTCAGAACAGCATATAATTTAAAACTTATTTATTTCCAGAATTTTCCATGCAATGTTTTCAGACTGCAGTTGGCTGCAGGTAACAGAAACCAAGGAAAGCAAAATTATAAATAAAGGGGGACTACTTTATATACATACATATAGGATAAACTCATATATAGTTGGTTCTATCGGTTCTGCTCATATTTCTCTGGAAAAACTTAATATAGTTGCCAGGATAGTACAGTTATCCTATACCCCTTACCCTGTTTATTATATGTAGAAATGCCTGTGCTTTTTCATCTGTGGATATCTGCTACTGTCTTTCCTCCCTCAAATATTATCTTCTTTAATTATTCCCTTCTGTGCGTGCACGTGTGTGTGTTTTCCTTCTGGAATTTACATTTATCAGATGAAGAAGTCCTGAGACCATCCTTTATATTTTCTTTCTATTTGCCTCATTGTCTAAAAAATTTCATTGACTTTACCTTCCTTCTCACTTACTAAGTTTTGAAGTTAATTTCTTCCATCATAAGTTTAATTTTCATTAATCTTTCCATGAATGCTGATTGTTCTGTTCTATACATATATTTATGCATATACTGGTGTTTTAGGGAGATAATGACTTAAGTTTCATTATTCTTTTTTTTCCTGCATCATCTTAATCTTAAACATTTTTGGAGGTCCTTCATGCTGATATTTTCTTTAAAAGTTTGTTTTGATCCTTGGTCACTGGCCTATTTTAGAAAGAAACAGACAAGTTTGATTGGCTATTTGGTGTGGGTGGGTGGGTTGTATTAACCTGTGGGTTTTGCAGTAGGGAGGTTGTGCAGAAGCTGAGTGAAGCTTTGCCAAACATGGAGATTTTACTATTACCATTAGGTTAGTCCACCAGGGAACCTCTGATCTGGTGGAAAAATGTCTTTTTCTGGCCATGTGTGAAAGCTATCTTTATTATTATTAGACCTTTAAATAATACCTTGTTCTTAACCCCTCGTCATGATTCTTCTGCCATCTGACACTCCTAGCAATGCTCAGTGCCCAGCCTGCTGAAATTTCACTGGGCAAAACAATTTCTTCTTGTCCATACCCACATCTGGAAGCACATTAGACTGCAGCTTATTCTGTCAATCTCATTATTTTCTACTCCTGCACAGTCAGACATTTATTGGGATGTCTCATTTTCAAGTAATTTTCTAACACTTAATTTTTTGTTCTAATTATTATTATGGTTTTATTTATTGTAATTTGTTTTGATGAGTTTATTTTGGTCTCAGGATAAAGAGGAAATTAATAGATCTATTATTTTCTGTGATTCTACATATGCAGAATAAATCAATGAGAACAAATGTTTTGATGATTAAAACAATGTGAAATCACAGGTTCAGACTGACAAGTTACACTCCTATATCAATATAGACATCTAATTTATATCATTTACAGTTTCTGAAAATTCTGATTTACATTTTTAAGTTTTTGAAAATGTTGAATTTTTAAAAATCAATATTGTTATTTTAAGTACCTTTTAATTTTTAATCATTAAAAGTTAAAGTTTCCATTCAGAAGCCTGAATAAAAGTATATACTGAATAAAAGGACAGGGCTATAAACTAAATTACAAGTGATACATAACGATTTTTAAATTCCTTTTTAAAAGTAGAAAAATCCAAAATAGAATAAATCAAAACTTACATAAGAATGATATAACATGTTATTATGTGCTATCAGATATATCATAATATATTCAACTATTTATGCACACTTGACTATTATATCACAATGGATATGTAATCATTGATCCCTACTTGACACTTACACATTATATTGCATTAGGCATGTGATCTATGGCAATGTGGCTATTAGTAAGATTTTATGACTGAATATGCAAATTAATTGATGGAAGAAAAAAATTACACATTTACAAAATTTCAAATTCAATCTCAGGGAGATTAAGTTTTATTCTGTTGAAGACTCTACAAAGAGTAAACCAGACAGTGTGTGACAATGTATTAAAGATATAAAATCTGCTAAAATGTGTTATTAGAGATGAGTGTTTTTACAATATTTTTTCCAAAACAAAAATATATCCCCAAATACAGAATATTTAAAACAACTTTTCATAGTATTAGATTTCTCAGAATATAGCTTGTAAACTGCTGATCTAAATGAACTTTAAAACCTCTTTAAATTGAAAGCATATGGTTCTCCAAAAAATACACTTGAAGATAATGAGTTTCCCATCCTTTTATGTATTTGCAGTCACAATTTCCCACCGTACTTGTACTAGCTGAGGTACGGAGACGTTCAAAAAAATTTATGGCAAGCCTTATTCAATAAATATTTTATAATAATTTTTAAGGAGGATCATAATTAAATTCTAAATTTGAAAAGGAAAGGTCCTGCAGATATATAATAACAAAGATTGAAATACTAAATGTATTTTGGTGGGATGGAGTACCTGAGTGCCTTAATTAAGATTCCACAGTTTTACATACTAGAAATCAACTTCAAAGCAACATAAACGAAACTGTAGACTTTATGTAGAAATGCGATCTCCACAGGCTCCCAAAGCCAGATGTGAAAGTCCAGCTTTATGAGGGTCTAGTAGAATCAGAAACTGGATAGAATGAGGGAGTGATACAGCTTCTCTCTCAATTTCCTACTCTAACAAGGTCCCCTGCTTCTCCAATTCTTGCTATGCCTGTTTCGGTTTGTAGCCCTCCATTCCCTGTTTCTCCATAAATGTGGCAGAATATAAGTCTGCTTCCTCCCTGCTCTGCCCACGCACACCTTATTCCTTAGTTTTGTTTGTTTGTTTTGTTTTTTAAGTCTGGGATGCTTTTCATACATTTGCAGAGACCGACTGCTTTTCAGTTCAATTCCCTATCTCAGGAGGTAATGTAAGTAGCCTTACTACCATTAGGTGTCCTTTTCTGTTCCCATCAGCTCTGCATAGGTATAAATATATTTTGTACATAAAGAAGGCTGCTGAGATGGCCTACTGTGGAGTGGCAGGCTATAGCTGATAAGTGAGCAGTGAATAGTCGTAGCTCTCAGAGAAAGAGAAACATACTGTTATCAGAGAATGTGTTTCTCTAGCAGAAAGAAGCAAGACTTGGAAGATGGATTCTGTATTTAATTATTAACAAGTGAATTAATAACTTTTTACTCTCATATGGAAATTTGGTCAGTGTTGCTTGGTTGGCACTTCCTTCAACATGCTTTTCAAAGTACAAATTATTTTAGGCTTACTGCTATACAGAAATTTCTCTAACACTGTGTTGCCCTGTTATTTTGAAAGAGATCATCAGAATTGGTTATTTGGTCTTTGGTTATTTCGAATTTTTGATTTTTCATATCAAATGTGGTGGAATTCAGGTTAACACAATAATGAATCAAGAGTGAGCCATATGCTTTCATGTCAGTTGATGGAAGTAATTACCAAAGTTGATCTAGGAGGAGCTTTGATAATGTTAGTAACCCTATTATAATATAGTTAATATCCTAGATAAAAAAGAAGGAGCACAGAAATAAAGTTAACATAATAAATTCTTATCAGTGTGCAGCTTGAGGGTTTTAGGTGAGGCTTAAATAAAATCAGCCTGTAGACAGTTATAAGATTGGAAAATACAACATCTCATACTGATGAGATGTTACAGAAACGAACGGCATTTGGACAACAAGGGTGATGTACTTCAGGAATACTGTTTGAATAAAAAGAAAAATCTGGATTTTTTAGACATGGATATTTGACTGATGGCCTGTAGTTTTTAATTAACATACAAGTTTTCAGTGAATTTTTCGTATGGATAGAGAATATTAAAAAATATCACTCTAAAAGAATTTTTAAAAATTAGTTTTCAAATAAGGAAATCATACATGGATCAATTTCCAGTCAAGGCTTACTATCTCAAGACAAATTCATATAATGTAGGTGTATGCTTGGTATTTTGGCATTTCAAAAGTTGATCAATGCATGCCTCTTTAATAATCTTCTTGTTACTTACAGGGACCAGTGGTTGTGAATTTCAGAGTCAAAGCATCTATTATAGGGTTTATGTTAGAGTTGTCACTAGGAGACTATCAATTATTTTCAGTATAAAATATTAGGAGGCCTCATTTTTTAAAAAGTGGTTATTTCTCAATGCCAACAGTATCAGTATCAGAGACAGGGTTAATGTAGGAGACATTTCTTTTGTTCTCTCCTCAGTTGAATCCGCTGCTTCTTTTTGAAGGGCTTTCTTCCCTCATTTGAGCCTCTATCACTTTTATGTGCCTTTTTTGCTCATTGCAACAGAAAATGCTATTACATACTATATAATGGTGATTTGATAATATATATTTTCCCCCAAGTGCTGACTTATGTACCTTTGAAACACTATACCTAGTATAGAGTGCCAGGAAGTAAAATGAATCAGTCTATGCACACTAAGGGTTTCATGGTTGAATAAGTGAATTAATGAATTAGTACATGCTGTTATTTAAATATTTGCATTTTTCCAAAATTTATATGTTAAAGTCTTAATTCCCAAGGTATTAGTACTAGGAGGTAAGGTTTTTTTAATTGGAGGTGATTAGATCATAAGGTTGGGGCCTTCATGAATGACATTAGTACCCTTATGACAGAAGCTCATTTGCCCCTTCCACCATGTGAGGACACAGCAAGAAAATGTTATCTATGAATCAGGAAATGGGCCCTTACCAGACACCAAATCTGCGAGCACCTTGAACTTAAAATTTTCAGCCTTCAGAACTATGAGAAATAATTTTCTATTGTTTAAGTTCTATTCAGTCTATGGTATTTTCTTATAGCATCCAAAATGAACTAAGAAACAATATTGGTACAAAAAAATGGAGGTGTTCCTGTAACAAATAACTAAAAATGTGGAATCACCGTGAAACTGAGTAATAATTAAAACCTAAAATAGGTTTGAAGTGCATGCTAAAAAAAGCTTACATTGCCATGAATGAATTGTTAAGGTGACTCTTGTGGGGGCTTATAAGAAGAGAAGAGAGATAGAGAAAGCCTCAATCTTCTTAGAGAATATCTTAGTTTGTTGTGAACAGAAAATGCTGGTAGAAATATGGGCAGTAAAGACATTCTGAGGATGTCTTAGATGGAAATGAGGAATTTATTGAAAACTGGAGGAAAGGTGATCCTTGTTATAAAGTGGCAAAAACTTGGCTGACTTACGTTTGTGTCATATTGTTTTGTGGAAGGTTGAATTTGTACAAGATAAAGTAACATATTTGGAAAAATGGAATTTCTCAGCAAAGTGTTGAAAGTGCTTCTTGGCTTCTCTTAAATACTTATAGTAAAATGAGAAAAGACAGAAACAATTTAAAGACAAAATTTTTAATCCAAATGGAAGCAGAACTTAAAGATTTGAGAAATTCTCAGGCTGTCTATATTGTGACAAATAAAGTGTTTATGGGAGAGAACACCAACAGCACAGCCTAGCAATCTTGGATACAGAGATTAGTATGGATCTGCCAGGTGCTATGCAGGAAGACAATGGAAGAATCACCCCCCAAGACATTTTGAATATCATAAGGGTTGTTAGTCCCATCATAGGCTCAAAGTGCCAGGACCTTGAAGACAGAACAATTTCAAAAGAGGGACCAAGAGTACCTGTGGCACCTCAGTGTTCACTGCCCAGTACTGCTGCAATGCTCTGTTCTCTGTACTCAGGCACAGTACTCCTCGGCCACCTCAGGTATGACTCCAATGGGTCCAGGTGCCACATGTGCTGTGATGGCTGCCTCTCTGTAGGGAACAGGTGGTAAAGTTTGGTAGCCTCTTCATGGTGCCATCTCTGTCTCCACAGAGAGTTAGGAGCCATGGGGGCATGGCTACTTCTACCTAGATATTGAAGTATGGAGCCACTTGCAGCCTTGGATGTGTGACCTATGCCATACAAACACAGCAGAGTTCTCATGATAGCAGTGCCTAGTAGAGTCATGGGGAGCAGGAAGCCGCAGAAATCTTAGATGGGTAGAGCCATTGGCATGTGTTTCCAGCCTAAAGGAGACAGAGGCACCAGATCACAGCCCATGAGAACTTGAACATAAGCCATGTCCAGAAAAGCCATGGAAATGGGGCCATCCCAAGTCTTGATGTTCAGCCTCTTCTCTAGTGGGAAGAGTGTTGTCTAGTGTGTCTAGAAGGTAGGACTTAAAGTCAAAATATTATTTTCAGTATGTAAGATTTAATATTATTTGGCCTATTGAGTTCCAGATTTATTGAGGACCTGTAACACCTTTTTTCCCCCTATTTCTTTCTTTTGAGAGGGAAGTGTCTATCCTATGTCTGTCCTGCCATTGTATTTTGCAAGCACATAAAATGTTTGATCTCATAGGTTCACAGATGAAAAGCAATTTGCCTTAAAATAAATTGTACCTTGAGTCTCACCTATATCTGATTTAGATGATATTTGAAGAAACTCTGAACTTTAGACTTCTGAATTGATGCTAGGATGAGTTAAAACTTTTGGAGCTACTGGGATGGAATGAACATATATTGCATGTGAGAATGACATACATTTTGAGGAGCCAAGGACAGAATGTTATAGTCTGAATGTTTGTGTTTCCCTAAAATGCATATGTTAAAATTCTAACCCCCAAGGTGATAGTATTAAGAGGTGGGACTTTTTCAGGTGATTAGATCATAAAAAGGCAGAGTCCTCATGAACCACATTAGTGCCCTTATAAAAGAAGAAGGAAGCTTGTTTGCCTCTTCCACCATGTGAGAACACAGCCATCTGTGAATCAGAAAATAGGAACTAACCAGTCACCAAATTTGCCCAAGCCTTGATCTTAGACTTCCCAACCTCCAAAACTGTGAGAACTTTCTATTGTTTAGAAGCTCTTCAGTCTAAAATATTTTTTATGACATCTTGAATGGGCTAAGACAGTACATATTCCACTATCAGAAAGAACAGTTACATTCAGAAAATATTACATATAATAACTAAAATATAATTAGATGTAATATAAAAGCTGGAAATATATGCATATCAAAACATATGGGTTTTGACAATTATCACTTTTTACATGAATGCACAGAATAAAATTGAATAATATAGAGCTCCCCCTGAGCTTCTACTGTGGGAGCTCATCCCCTACTATGGTGGCACCAGCCAGCTGCACAGAGGAACAAACAGAGTCATCTGTAGTTCCTATAGCAGCAGGCTCGGGAGCATCCAATTGATTTCTTCTTTCTCTAACTTTTGTTTCTTTCCATACTTTATAATATTTGAAATTCAAAATAATTTAAAAGATAATGTACCTTTTAACAAAAGCACAAAATAACAATTATAACATGGTTAAAAAAAGAGTAGAAGGTTACACAGCTGGTCAGAAAGTGGAGCTGAGATTTGAATTTATGCCTGACTTAGAGCTTGTGATCTCAATTGCTCTGCAATGCAGATAACAACCACAGCACCCACCACAGATAAAAGTGATGTTTAAGGGGAAGAGAGGCCACAGACAGAAAAGAAGGGAAAGGTTTCACTGAAACCTATTAAAGTCTCATTTAGATTTCCTAATCAGTTAGCAAGAGTTTGTTGGCTAGGACCTGTGTTTTGAAAGACGTCAGATAAGGAACTCATGATAACAGCATGGTCCATGGATTTTTGAAGATGGTAACAGTAGCTACTCATAGAGCAAGCAACTTCAAATGCAAGTTGGTGCTGTAGTAGTTTCACAGGTAATTAACAAGTAAACATTTAGTGGAGTTTGGGGGCTGCAATAAACCTGAAATTGTGTTTCTTCATGTTTTCCCTGTAAGTCAGGTGAGTAGAAGTAATTGTCAGTCCACATGCTTAAAGTTATAATTTTTCTTTGCTTTAATTAGCCTTGATAAAATAGAACACATCTCATCTATTTCATAGATTTCTAAGGTTATTTGGAGAGAAAAATATAATGTGTATGATCCCACCTAACTAATTAGTGGGAAAATCCATGAAAATTTGCAGGAATTGCTGTGCTATGAAATCAAAACAACTATTTTGGATTCAATGGTGACTTTATGAAAGATCCTGTACTGGGAGCTACAAAAAGATGACATGCAAAACCTGGCCTCAAAAGGGATTTAAATTTACCAAGGAGGCTAAAATATGTGTAAAAATAACTGTAATGCAAAGCATTTAAATTGGTAAATTAGATTACCATTATAACCAGAATAAATATTTTTAGTAATAAGGGAAAAAAAAGTTAATGAAATGAAAAGTCAGTTGTTCAAGGTTATGGAAGCAAAACTGATTATTTCAGCAACATTATGATTAGTAGGATTATTCAGTTTTGCACCAAGACCAATTTGACCTTACAGAAATTAAAATGCAGTCTCCTAACAAGACAGAAAATATCAGATGAGAAATGAGCAATTATCAGTTGATGGCCAGTTTCTGACAACTCTAATGTTTATATAAAAAGCGCATCGTCTAATGCAGTGCAGGAGCATTTTGTCAGACAGTAACGCTTGGAGGCATTAAAAGGCACCTGCTACTTTAAGAAATTGTGCCTTAACAGACAGGCATCAAACTGAAAAATTATGGATACAAATTTTCATTGCTTGAAAACATGCTTCTTAGTGTAGGGTAAAAACAAGGGCTACTTGTGACAAACTGTCTTTGCTGTATAATCAATAATTTTCTCTCTCTCAAATATTGGTTTCCTTTACTAAACTTGATATCACATAGATTGTGCTCATGAATATACAAGGTACTTCAAAAAGTTCATGGAAAAATTTGCATTATCTTCTAATTTTTTTTCCCCGAACTTTTTGAAGTACCCTCAGATATGTGTGTATGTTTTTGTATGCATATAAGGCAGCTTAGTACATGCTCTGGAAAGAAAATCTACAAAATCAAGGACCAAAAATCATTTCATCTTTTTTCCACTCTTAGGAATCTATCATTTAAGTATAGTTGTAGTCTACAGAAGACTGCACGTACAATTTTGATTTCTGCATTGTCTTAGTATTCTATTGCTGCAAAGCATATTATCACAAATTTAGTGGCTTAAAGCTACATACATGAATTTGCTGTTTCACATTTTATAGGTCAGAAGTCCAGTGGGCTGTACTGTTTTCTCTACTCTGGGTTTCACAAGTCCAAAATCAAGTGTTTGTTTCGTTTTGTGACCAGTAAGGGGATCCGTAACCCTTGGCTTGGTGTCGTCCACACCGCGCTCAGCCAGTGAGCACACCGGCAATCCCTATATAGGATCCAAATCCGCGGCCTCGGCGCTCCCAGCGCCGCACTCTCCCGAGTGAGCCATGGGGTCGACCCCCAAAATCAAGTTTTCAGCAGGGCTGGTTTATTCTGGAGGCTCTGGGGAAGAATGAATTCCAAACCCATTCAAATTGTTGGCAGAATTTAGTTCCATGCAGTTGTAAGACTGAGGTTCCCATTTTCTCCATGGCTCTCAGCCAGGGGTCATTCTTATATTCTCAAGGCTGCCCACATTCCTTGGCTCACAGTGCCCCTCTTCCATCTTCAAGTCAATTATGGCAAGTTAAGTTCTCCTCCCCTCCTGATTCACCTCTTCTGCCTCTCTTCTGCCACATCTCCCTTATTCCAGCTGAAAATGTTCTCTGCTTTTAAGGCTCATGTGATTAGATTGGGCTCCCAGGATAATTCAGGATGCTTTCTCTATTTTAAAGTCAGTTGACTAGCAACCTCATTCCATCTGCAAAGTCCCTTTCCTATGGTACCTAGATTAGTGCTTGATTAAATAACCAGGGATGGGAATCTTGCAGGAAGGTTTTCATAATTCTGTCTGCCACAATCATTATCATTTATCTGGTTGCTTTACAGACTATATTTAGGTGTAATTTAAGTACCACCACTTAAATGATTGTGCTGACGCACTTTAAAACTAAACTACTTAAAAATAAGCTGATTATGAATATTTCTCTCCCATAAAGAACTAATCATTCCTAAAACTTATCCTGTCAATATTTGAAAATCATGGCCTTGTTGAACAGTGAAGTCCCATATAGGCCCATGTACTTGTAAGAAAATAATATATTTTTCTGACTCTACTTCATGAAAGTAGTGTTTAAACAAGTCAAGTGTATAAAGTCCCTCCTTTTCATTCAGTCTACGGTCATCACTAACCACGTAACTCAATTTTAAACTTTGTCTATTTGTGACAAAGTCTCATGGTACTTGCTGATTATTTCACTGAAATTCTTTATGTTAAACCTCAAAAAGTTAATGATTTGTCCAAGGTGAAATGGCTGCTACTTAGGATCTAGGTCTTATCATTACCTACATATCAATAGATTTCTTGCTGGTAAACATAGAAAATATCATTTTCCCTTTAATATTTACCTGCTCACAGCATCATTGGGTGACTCTTATTATCACTTTTGAAAATTTTTTTAAGATTTCTGACATTATCCTATGTGCTTGTAGTCACCTCTTTCTCTGATTCAGATAATGCTTAAACTTATTGAATACATTTTTTATTCAGTCATCAAGGTCATTAAGCCAGACTAAATCTGGTTAATTGATAACTTTGAGGGTGACCTCGTGATTAGTTATGTAACCTGCTATAGTGATAGATTTTGTATTTTACATTGAAAGCCTTTTAGGATATCTAGATTGCTTTATTTCCAGAAGTTTTCTGAACTTCCTATGGAGGGAGGGAGGGGGAGAGAGAGAGAGAGAGAGGAGAGAGAGAGAGAGTTTATGGACAGAGTACCACAGAGTAGAATTAATTGCAACTTAGTCAAAGCTCTTAAAATGTTTCTGTATTTGGGATATGAAATTACCCTTGATTTGTTTCTTACTGCCTTTAAGTGCAAACTGCCAGATCATCATCTGGTATTTTCTACCTCAAAAAATATCTGTTTCTCTCCATCTCTCGCCCTACCCACCACCTTAGTCTAACCAGCATCATTATTTGCATGCTTACTGCTCTTCCTGATTCCTTTTTTAACTTCAGTTTATCATCCACATATTAGCTAGCTTAATAAAAACACATCACATTGTGTTATTTTTTTAACTTACACATTTTGACTTTTTCCTATTGACCTCAGGCAGAAAACAATTAAAAACTTTACCATAGACAGGGAATTATTACATTAAATTTTACCCACTTTTCCAGTATAATTTCATGCCACGTGCCCCTATCCCCCAACAATTCAGCCATATGGCCTCCCTGTCAGCTCTTAATGTATTTCAAAGTTTTCACCGTGCAGAGATTGTCACATATTCTTTTTCTCTCTATGCCCCTTTGTCTCTCCAACACACATACACATACCTGTCCCCATTTTATTCATGGCTAGTTCAGTTACATACTTTTGGGTCCTTTTAAATATGTCACATTCTTCAAGAGGTCTTTTTTTACTATTATTTCCCAGTGTGTTTTCTTCATAGCACATGTCACATGTACACACACACACACACACACACACACACACACACACACAAAGTATTTGATTTACTTGTTTTCTACTTCCCATAGAGGAGTTAGCTGGCAAAGGCATAACCCATGTGTGTTTCATTAATTAAGAAATTCCTGGTGTCAAGTAATTGGTACTTAATAAATGGTTACTGAATGATTGAGTGAATTCAGTCATCTGGATGAGAGGTGATTAGGAAGTAGAGGATGGTTTTGAAAGTGAAACAGTTCTAGGTGTAATGGAAGCAAAAACAAAAAAAAAACCCTGTGAAGGACTTTTGATAAGACTTATTGACTACTGTAAATACAGAAGAAATAGAGGACTATGTTTATTCATTTGCTTACTTACTAAATTTATAATAATTATTTATTAAATCCTTCCTAACAATGTGTAAAGAATGTTAATTTTGAGCTTCTGTCTGCTAGAGAACAAAAATTCTATGGTTCTGAGACTAAGAAACATTAAAAATATTTATCAGAATTAGAGGAGTTTGGATATCCAGCCCTTAATTTATATTTTTAGAGATTTGAAGTCTGAAGTCCAGAAATGGAAAAAAAAAAGATTACTGATATTAATCTTTATAAAGAGAAATAAGGATAAAAGTCTTAAAGAGGGCTAATATTCATAAACCAGGAGATTCCATCAAGCAAAATGAGTTAATACATTACATACGTACAAAACAACTAGTACCAACATACATCAATCATAATTATTGATTAAAATAACAAAAAAGTGTATTCTTGTTACTTCAGAAGAAAATGAAACATTGGAAGGTTATTGGATAGCTAGGCTAAGTGATTTGAAATAGGCAGAATCTGGATTAGAAAACTGAGAACGATCAAATAAGCCTAGAACCTTGAGAGCAAACCAAGGTCATGGAGCCGTGTATCAGACTGTCACCACTGGTGAGCCTGCTCCTGCCACATCATTCTGAGCTCAGCTCCTGCCTCCACTACCCCATGAACATTTCTGCTTAGTTTTATTCACTTTTGTAAGAGTTAGTGTCTCAAGCTGGTTATTTTTTGATAGGTCTATCTGCTGCTCTTCTAACAGTTTGAGTAAAGGAAGGAGGTTCTTAACTTTCACTAAGGTAATGACGGGAGCTGTTCCCCTCCAAAATGATAGGATGTGTAGAAAGTGGGACTCTTCAAATGACAACTTTCACTGCACACATTATGCTGTTATTTCTACACATATATTCAATAAAATTGTAATGACTGAGTTATTTGCATGTTGTCATTGATTAGTTTTGTGTGGGTATGGAAATTTGTAGCCCGTATTTACCAAGCATAAACCCTCACCATTAAGTTTTCAAGACTTCAATCATTAGGATACCAAATCCTCAGGCTTTTGTTGACTTCTCCTCCCCATGGCACCCAATGTTAAATATCTGCTAATCTTATACTTTACTTCCCTCAACAAGTATTCAGGGCAGCTACCACATGCCTAACTCTAAAAATTCCCTAAATGGTCAAGGTCACTGGCTGTTGATCCAGTCTTCTAAAGTATTAATTGTTCATAGCATAAGAAAGAAGAGTCTCGCAGATATAATAGTCTAAGTTGGACACATGGGTCTAAGTTCTATGACAGCCAAATGGATAAGAAAGATTATAATGGCACCTAAGCATCTGTTAAAACTAACTGTGTCAATGATCTGTGAACCAAGCCCTGCTTTTGTGATGGACTATTACCATTTCAGAGACATAATTATGGAGTATAAGGTCAAACATTTACTTTTTTAAAAGAGCACCTAAGTATAAAATTATACATTGCCCTATAGCATTTTAGGATGCTATCAAGTAGAACTATATCCTCTTAAAATATAAAAATAAATGGAAGATATATAACTCAAAAGACATTTTAGCATGTGGTACTTTTCTGAAGTATAAAAGAAGTTACAATTTTCATCGGATTTGCAGTTTGTGAATATTGCTTCTTAATAAAGCATAACAATTATTTGTTTCAGGTTTGAATGAACCACATAATAGGCATAAATCAGATAAATGCTCTTGTACCCTGGAGCCCTCTTTAGGGGATACCTATTGAATGGAGATCTGTGACAATGGACACACTCCAGTAGCTCATGAATCTTATCTGCTAAATATAGCAGGCAATGGAGTCAAAGATCAATAAAAAGATTAATGGTTTTAATTACCTCTATGTAACCAGTTGTGGGTAAAATTTTATTTGCTACTTTCACTGAGGGTAACACACCACAGTCAACTTTCCAGTACAGCTAATTTGACTTTCTGCTTGGTAAATTGCTCATTGACAATACTGTAATGGGTCTGCTCTGTGGGTGACTGAATACTGAGCATGCTTCCACTTTCTAAAATCAAGGAGAAAAGGCCATAAAACTGATGAATGACACATAAGCAGTTTCCTTATGAAAAATACTAGGAAATAAGACAATTTCCAGGCAAAAGTTTCCCTGCCTGAGCCATATGGAGCAAGCAAAAGAGAAGCAAATGAATATTGTATTTATGGAGCTGCATGAATATTGCTAATAAATACTGGCAAACATCTTCTGAAGATCTATGGAGTAACTGACAAAAGAAATTATTTTCTTTTTGATTAAAGAAAAAGGACAAAGACAAGAATCTCAATCTATATGATTTGCTTATGATTATTAATGCTTGGAGAGAAAACTAGTCAATAGCCAATTTGTAAATCCACATTCAAGAGCAAGTGGAGCTCTGAAAGGTTTCAAGTAGTCTTTTAAAATTATGCTCTTGTGTGCCTTGAGCTTTATCGTAATAATTCTTAGGTTAGGGCTGCTATACAAGGAATCAACATATTATATCATAGTATCAAAGATCCAGCAAGCAAGAATGATTAGAATAGGTATAGCATTTTGTTAGTTTTTATTTTAGCTTTGGTAGTGTGAAGGGTGGATGTTGCCATGATTTAAAAGAAGTCATCTTAAAATGATTCACCTTACCACCTTTGTCTGACTATATAATTTTCATTAGCTGTCCTCTTCTCAATTAACATTACAATGTCCTCAATATAACACAAAATTAGGCTGTGACTGTCAAATGTTAATAAACTATTGAATACAAATGCCCAGGAGTGTCTGTGTTGAGGGTATAAGTTCAGAGGGCCATTCAGGACACAGTTAATGAAAGTCCAAGGAGTTTTGTTAGGCAAATGCATAAGTGTGATATTTCTTATACAGTCTTACAGGAAAATAAAGACATTTCACAGAGCAATTAAATTATTTCCAAACTGAACTATGTTGGTTTATTTGCTCAATGAATTTGCCCACACCAAGTGATACAAGTAAAAACAAGCCACTCTGAAACTGTTCTTTAATTATATTAATTCTATAAATTAATTTTATCATTTAATTTTATGTGAGAACAGAAGACACATATCAGGAGTGTCACAGTCTTTGAAAACAAATGTTTACATGGAGTTTGGGGTGCAAGATATATACTAGGGTTCAAAAAAAGGGAGAAGAAGCACAATTAGCTAGAGGGAGAAGTCAAATTGTCATATAGGCTCAACAAAACTCATTCAAACTGGTGGGAATATTCAGAACAAACATTTTTGTCGCAGTTATCTGGCCTCTATACTCTGGTTTTGCTCAATCAACAAATGTGTGCTGCCTGAGAAAGAATATGCTCTTGGGTGAGGTCTGCAGCTGAGGTAGACCTTGAAGGAGCTGACAGCTGATGACGGTCTCCTGACTTCACTTCTCCCAGCAGGGCAGCAGGTCTTTTACTTGCAGGAGGATCTGGGTGGCACATCTCTATCACAGCCCGCCCTTTGTGCTTCCAGATGCATTACTTTCTATCAGTTCAGGGATCAGTTCCAGCAGGATTCCAGAGGGCTTCCCATCATGAAAAGAAACTCAAAAGAGTAAGATCAGTGGAATAGAGAGATTATAGTTCTGACTGCTGCAGCTAGTTTTTGTGCTGGAATTGATTTTTCTATGCTTCTTTTTACCACTGTGCATTCTATATTCTCCCTCACCCTTGGCTGCCACTTCTGCCTGCTTTGCTTGATTCAGGTTTACTTGGTGTGTTAGTTAGGGTACTCCAGAGATACAGGCTTAAAATAAGTGTGTATATGTATATATGCATATATACACACACATAAATAAAATATATATATATACACACATATACATATATATTGTAAAGGTACACGACTATGTCAGTTGTCGGGTTGAGGCAATAGCTATGCTAATTATATGGCTAGGTATTACATAACTAAAGCCAAAATGTTTCATTATTTTAGTTATCTGGATCACCAGACACTTACATGACAGGCTGGGTCACCAGATCATTCACACGCAGGTCTAGGCTAGGTAATTGTGAAAGATCCTGGGAGCTGTTGGCAGATGACACAAGATCAGTCCTTAGCAGCAGTAGCAGCAGCAGCAGCAGCTTATAGCAGCAATAGCAGTAGCTGCAGCAGCAGCAGCAGCAGCAGTGGCCTCTCGGGGCATCCCAGGAGCACTGGCAGCAACAGCCTCCAGGAGCAGTAGCGGCCTCCCTGAAGCACCCACCCCCCGCCCATTGGGGGCATCCCAGGGGCAGGGGGTACGATGGATCAGAGTCACTCATCCTTTATAGTTAAGTCCATAACCTAGGACCCCTATGTGAACAATTACATCAGACAATAGTCAAGGAACACCTGGGCGCACGTGCATAGTTACATCAAATGCTCGGCATGATTCTGAACATCTGAAGGGCCCTGACCATTTTCCTTCACTTTCCCTACATATATGTACACAAATATTCATATATACACATATATATGTAGAGAGAGAGAGAGAGAGAGATTTATTATGGTAATTGGCTCACATGATTATGGAGACTGAGAAACCCCCATCTGCTATCTGTAAGCTGGAAAACCAGGAAAACCAGTGGTGTATTTCAGTTCAAGTTCAAAGGCCCCAAAACCAAGAGTTCCAATGCCCACGGAGAAGATGGATGTCCCAGCTCAAGAAGTGAGAGAGAAAATTTGCCTTTCCTCCTCCTTTTTGTTTTATCTAGGTCTTCAATGGATTGGATGATGCCCACCCACACTGGGTATTATCTAATCTTTACTCAACCTTTCAAATGCTAATCTCTTCTAAAAACATCCTCACAGACACATGCAGAAATAATGTTCACATCAGCTATCTGGGCCGCCCTTAGCTCAGTCAAGTTCATACTTAAAATTAACCATCACACTATGTGTTATAACAAATCCCCATTCTTGAGTGATCTGAGTCCATAGTCACCATTCCCTTCTCCATACAGGTTGTTCTACCTGTCCACTCACAGTCACAGAGGGGCAAGGGAGTACCAAAATGTGCTCAAACATACTTCCCTGCTTCCATTGTGCAGCAACAGCACTAGCCCTGCTGATAATCAAGGTCTATTACTCTGCGATGATTATAGTCCTTTTCTTGCCTCCAGGCCTCTGGAAACAAGAAACATGCTTAGATGGCAGCATTAGCTTTATTTTAGTGGGTGACTTTCTGTGTTTATAGAAAAACTGTGCTTCTTTGGGGGACCAGGACCTCTAACACCTGAAGCCAGAGTTGTAGGGACATCCAGTGTGAAGCCCCACAGTGAGACACTGGAAGTGATGATCAGTGAGGCAACTTCTGCTTCCACTGCTTGGATTTTAGACCCATGTATTCCTCCTTTTGGGAACCCAATGCCTCCTAAAAGACTTTGAATCAATGAATAAACGGCATCATGGAGATGAATACCCCTTCCTCACAGAGTATTGCCTCCATGTTGGCTTTTCAGCTGTGCTACCAGCAGGTCATTTCACCGCTCAATCAGACTGACAGAGTTGGGGTGGTGAAGTATGTGACATAACCAGTGTAGCTTGTGTTTATGAGCCTTCTCCAGGACCTCCTTTGCTGTAAACTGTGTCACTGGTCTCTTTGATGATATATAGTATTCCATACCATTGGAAGGATTACTCTGTAGGCCCTTGGAAAGTGGTGTTGACTGAGGCTTTGTTGACAGTAAAGGTCAATGCTAGCTAGATTGCATATCTATTCCTGTCAGAATAATATCTTCACCTAAAGAATGAAAGTGTCCTGATGTAGCCAATTTACCACATTTGGCCAGTCGGTGTTCTCAGGGAGTGGCATATAAAACAATAGTAATAATTAATCTGGTATTAAAAAATAAGATGAGTAAAATAAAGGTCAAAAGTCACAGTGTTTCAGTTTTTGTAATGTAGAGAAAAGGAGGAAAGATAATTAATTTTAGCTTTGTTGTGAATGCAAATTAATATTTATTTGTATTAGTCCATTTCTGTTGCTTATAACAGAATACCTGAAACTGCATAATTTGCAAAGAAACAATATTTATTGCTTACAGTTTTAGAGGCTGTGAAATCCAAAGTCCAGGGAACAGATCTGGTGAGGGCTTTGTGATGGTTCTACACAGCAATGTAGGTATCACATGGTGAGAATGGCTGAGCAAGAGAGAAAGCTAAGCTTCTCATTCTCTCTCTTTTTAAAGCCATCATAGCCACACCCATTACTCCATAAATGAGTCAATCCATTCACAAGGGCGTAGTCCTCACAATCTAATCACCTCTTCAAAGCCCCACCTTTCAATGACTGCAATAGGATTTCACACCCTCTTAACTCTGTTACAGTAGGGATTAAGCTTCAATGAGTTTTGGGGGAACACTCAATCACAGCATCCCACCCCAGACCCCCAAATCACGTCTTTTTAGTATAAAAATGCATTCATTCTATCCCCATGGCCCAAAAGTCTTAACTTGTTCCAACACCAACTCAAAATGTCCAAAGTCCCATCTGTGAAATTAGAACAAGTTATCTACTTCCAAGATACAATGGGTGAGACAAACATAGGATACATGTTCCCATTCAAAAAGGGATAAATAGGCCAAAAGAAAGGGGTAACAGGTTTAAAACATGTCCAAAACCAAGCAGGACAGACATTAAATATCAAAGCTGGCCAATTATATACCTTGACTCCACATTTGGCATTCTTTGCACACTGGTGTGGGTGTTGGGTCCCCAGGTCCTCCAGCAGCTCTGCTCCTGTGGCCTTCCTGGTCGGGCCATGCTTTAGCTCTCCCAGGCTGGTACTGCACAGTAGTAGTTCTACAGTTCCAGGGTCTCCATGGCAGTCCCACTCTCATGGGTCCACTAGATATGGCCCTGGGTGAGGTTCTGTGCTGCAACTCTGACCCCACATTTCCACTTGGCATTGCTCTAGCAAATGCTGTCTGTGGTGACTCTGCCCTTATGAAAGATCTCTTTGGGATCTGTGAGGCTCCCAAGCCTCCACGGCTCTTGCATTCTTTGAGCCTGCAGACTTAACACTGTGTGGATGCTGCTAAGGCTTCCAGCTTGTATTTTCCAAAGTAGCAGGTCCAGTAACACCTGAGGCCAATTTAATCACAGCCAGAGCAACTGGAGCTGTCAGAGCGGCTGGAGTTGGGAATCAGCACCCTGAGGCAGCCCTGGGTACCAAGCCCAGGGAAGGCACCTTGGGCCTGTTCCCTGAAACCATTCTGCCTCCCTAGGCCTCTGGGCCCATGATGGGAGGGGATGCCTGGAAGATATCTGAAATGCCTTTGGGGGTCTTTCTTCCATTCTCTTGATAATTCCGATCTCCTTAGCTGATAGTAGCTGGGCTACACCCTTGGTTTCCTCTCTTGAACAGAACAGACTTTTTCACTCTTTATGCGGCCAGACTGAGAGGTTTTGATTTTTCATCCTCTGCTTTCTTCCTGTTTATAAATTCTCCTTTTATTTCATGTCTTATCTACCTTAATTCAGTGTAGGCAATTACAAGTAGCCACACAGCTGCCTAAGTGCTTTGCTGCTTAGAAATTTCTTCTGCCAAATACCTGGGTTCAGCACTCTGAAGTTCCACATTCTATAAAACTTTTGGGCGTGAACAGGATGCAGCCAAGTTCCTTGTAACTCTATAACAAGGGTGACTCTTGCTCCAGTTTCCAGTAAGCTCTTCCTCATTTCTACCTGAGACTTCCTCAGCATGGCCCGTACTGTCCATATTTTTATCAGCATTCTGGTCACCATCATTTAACCAGTCTCTAAGTGGTTCCAAATTTTCCTGATTTTTTGTCTTCTAATCTGTCACCATTATGTAGGTTTTTTCTAGCCTGCTCATCCAAATTATTCCAGCCTCAGCTCATTACACAGTTCTACAGCTGCTTCCACGTTTTCAATATATTTTTATAAGCAACTTCCCACTTCTTGGTACCAATTTTCTGTATTAGTCTGTTTGGCTGCTTAGAATACCTGAAACTGCATAATTTATAGAGAAATAGAATTTATTTCTTAAAGTTTTGGAAGCTGGGAAGTCCAAAGTCCAGGGAATACATCTAGTGAGGGCCTTTTTCACTGGTGGTGACTCTTTATAGCAATACTGGGTATCATACAGCAAGAATGGCTGAGCAAGAGAGAAAGCTAAGCTTCTCACTTGCTCTCCTTTTAAAACCATTAGAACCATGCGTATTTCTATGCATGGACCAATCTATTCAGAAAGTCATAGTCCTCACAATCTAATTACCTCTTCAATGCCCTCTATTAAAGTGACCATAATAGGATTTCCCACCCTATTAACTATTATGGTGGTGATTAAGCTTCAATGAGTTTTGGGGGGACATTCAATCACAGCATTATTGGCACCCACTAAAACAAGAGAAATAAAGTAAAAGGTTTCCAAACTGATAACAGGAAAAAAAAATTAAATGAGGAGAGAAAATATCTAACTAAAATAAGGCAAGAAAGGGGGAAAAAAAGCAGCAAAAACATGGATAAAATAAAAAGCACAAGACCAAATGGTGAAAATAAACATGATTATAGCAATAATCACAATCAATGTAAATGGAATAATTTATTCAGTTAAGAGATAAAAACATCTAGAATAGTCAACAATATACATACACATACAGTGATATATGCTGTAATGCTGTTTACAAAAAATACACAAAATCTAGGAGGACAGCAATAATGAAATAGGAAGAATAGCAAACAATATTGCATAAAGGAAAATATCAAAAGAAAGCTTATATAATTATTGCAATGCAAATTTAATAAACTTTAAGACAAAAAGTAATATTAAGCTAAAGACAGCTATTATATAAAATATTTAGTTCCTGAGAAATGTACTATGTTAAATATATATGTATCAATGAAATCATCTCAGAATACATAAATCATGTATTAGCAGAACTATCACATAAGGGCAGAATTAAATATAGAAATAGACAATTCACCATCATAATTAGAGAAATCAGCAACATAGCAAAAAGTGGAATTAGATTAAAAATAATTAGATAGTTACTAATAAGATATGGGGAAAAACTAATAAGATAGAAACTGGGAATACATATCCTTTATTAACAAATGTCGAATTAAAATGAAAATTGCCATACACAAGGCTAAAACTATAAATAAGCTTTTTTACGTGAAAGTAAATTTTAAATGATTAAATAAAGCAAATATTTAGAAACTAAAAAAAACATGCTATATGAACCACTTTAAAAATAAGCATAAAATGTAAAAAAATATCCAAGATGAACAATAATGAAAATATCTGCTTCCTCACATACAAATCAATAAATATGATATATTACATTAAAAGAATGAAGAGTAGAATTCAAATTATTATCTCAATAGCTGCAGAAAAAGCATTTGTAAATGCAACATCCTTTTATGACAAAAACACTTAACAGATTAGTTATAGTAAAAATGTACCTAAACATAATAAAAACCACATATGACAAGCCCACAGTTATCATTATACTCAATGGTGAAAAGCTGAAAACTGGTGAAGTGCAAACAAATAATAGCTAATAGTAAAATGAAGATGCTGGTTTCTTAGTTTTGTCATGTACCATGGTAATATAATATGTTAACATCAAGAGAAACTGGGTGTGGGGTATATGGGAATGCTCTGTTTGCAAATGACATGATCTTATATTTAGAAAATCCTAGACTCCACTAAAAAACTGTTAGAACTAATAAAGGAATTCAGTAAAGTTGCAGGATACAAAATTAACATATAATAACCACTTGCGTTTCTATACACCAACAATGAACTATGTGAAAAAGAAATTAAGAAAATAGTCTCATTTACAATAACATGAAAAAAATTAAATATAAAATACATAGGAATAAATTAATCAAGGTGAAAGATCTGCACAATAAAAAACATAAAACGTTAATAAAATAGATTGAAAAAAAAACACAAATAAATGGCAAGAATGTGGAAAAAAGTTACACTGTTGCTGGAAATGTAACCTGGTACAGCCACTGTGGTAACAGTATGGAAGTTTTTCAAAAAATTCAAAATAGATCTACCATATGATCAAGCAATCCCACTTGTGGGCATATATCTAAAGGAAATGAAATCAGTATGTCAGAGTTACCTATACTTCTGGTCATTACAGCATTATTCACAATAGCCAAAATATGGAATCAACCTAAGTGATTCCATACACACACACACACACACACACACACACACACACACACACACACACACATAATGGAATACTATTCAATCTCCAAAAATTTGGAACAACATGGATGAACCTGGAGGACATTATGTTAAGTGAAATAAGTCAGGCACAGAAAGATAAATACTGCATAATTATATGTGGAATCTAAAAATGTAGAACTCATAGAGTTAGAGAGTGGAATGGTGGTCTCCAGGGACTAAGGGGTGGGGAAAATTGGGAGATGTTGGTCAAAGGGTCCAAAGTTAATAGAATTTAAAAAAAAAAAAATTAAATTAAAAAACATTACATTTCACAATTGTGTGCTAATATTAGAAAAGCATAGATGAGAAAAGAAATGTCTGACAATTAATGACCTAGGCATTGAATTGAATAGGTACAAAAAGAGTCATAGAATAATCCTCAATACTAACAAAGATATGTGTGAAACTTAATGATATATAAAAGTATTACAAAGCAAAGAAAAAACCACAAAGCTAAAAGTTATTTCTGAAACTAATGTAATTAAAAATCTTGGAGACATCTTGTAAAAAAAAAAAAAGATGTCAGAAATAAACAACATTAGGATTGAAAGGTTGACATACATGCATATATATGCATATGTGTGTATATATATTCAGAAGAAATTTTGCAGTTAGTACTTTATAATTAAAAATTACAGATTAAATTTGAAACTTAGATAAAATAGAAGTATCCCTTGAAAAAAAAATACTTAAACCTTGCTAAAAAATAGTACAAAAATCTCGGTAAAAATATTACCATTACAGCTATTAAATTGGGAAATAAAACATATTTCTCCTCTTCAAATATTTTAAAATAATACCAGGTTCAGATAATTTATATATGATTTTTGAATAATTTCAAACTTAAACAGATTGCTCTAAAGAATAGAAAAAAGGAATTCTCCCCAATTTTTTCCTTTTTACTACGAAAAGTGACAAAGACAGGATAAGGAAGGAAGATTACAGGTTTTTTCCTGTATTACTAAATACAGTTGCAAATACATTTTAAATAAGACAAAATAAAATACATCATCTGTTACTTATATTACAATACAATATGGCATGACCAAGTTGGGTTTATCTCTGCTAGTGCCAAACTGATTTAACTTTAAAAAAATATCTGTATTGTAATTAACCACATTAATACATTAAATGAACAAAAAAGGATGATCACTACAATAGATGGGTAAAAGCATTAAATAAAATTCAGCATCCATCTGTAATAAAACAGTAAGCATATAGCTAAATCAGAATAGAAGGAAACTGATGAGGTTAATGCCACAACCTAGAGCAAGCATCATACTTATTAATGAAAATTAAAAGACTTTGAGAAAAAGAGAGATTGAGATTAGAAAGTATGAAATAGAACTCTCATTATTTGTTAATTACATGACTGAGTCCATGATAAAATCATACAAAAAAGTACAGATTTATTTTCAGAATTAATAAAAAGTGTAGCAAAGTTCTTTATGAAAGCTCTCTATATACAAGTCAATTGCATTCATATTCACATATCAGCAGGAACATGTTAAAATGTAAATTTAAAAGACTATTCAAAATAATAACCACCATAAAATAAAATAACTAAGATATCTAAGACTGAATTGTACAAAAGGTGTATGGGTATAAAAGTCAAATTATTATTAAATCTTCACTGAAAAACACTGATATAAGTTCAGTGGTATACTAGCCAGCCTCCAAAAAGGATTCTAATAATTCTCTCCTCCCGACAAACGTAACAGATATAGTCCCTTACCAAATGTACCAGGGAGGGTCTACATGACCAATGCACATGGTAGGCATACTAGTATGTCTCTTCCAAATTTAGATTATAAAATGACAATGGTTTCTGTCTAAGGTGATCTCTCACTCTTTCTCTTGGTTCACTCATTCTGGGAGAAGCAAGCTGCCAAATATGAGCAGCCCTACGGATGCATGAGGAAAAAAAGCCTCCAGCCAACAGCCAGCTAGAAACTGAAGCTTACCAACAGCAGCATAAGTGATCTTGGAAGCAAATACTCTAGCCCATATCTGGGAACCATGGCCCAGCCAGGTTGACACATAAAATTAACCATCACAGTCAAATTGGACAAAAGGTCACGGAACCCAGCCCAGACTCTACCTCTTCATCAGAAGAACTAAAAGTCACATTGCAAAAGAGTACACTATATAGGGATGGAAAAATGTATGGACATTTTTTGGTAATATACCATAGAATGGTAAATAATTTAGTGTACAGATATGTCTGTGAGGTAGGAGAGGAGACTAAGATTTGGAGATGGACCAAGAGAATGCCTATGGGTAGTGGTAATGTGTTATCATATATCTGGGTCATAGATATATAGGTGTTTGTTATATTGTACTTTATACTTTAGGTAGGAAAGTTTGGATCTTAGGTAAAGAAAATCATGTCTACTTCAGATATTAAAGCTTGACCAGAATTTATTACAATGTAGGTACATCCTACATGTGCAGTACACACATATTTTTTATGTACTATTGACGTAGGATTTATATCATGTTCAGAGAGCTTTGCTTTCAGATCACTTAAGGCAGCCCCAGTACTAAGAAACAGCTCATTTTAAAAAAGACAAGACAGGGCCGGCCCGGTGGCGCACTGGATAGTGCGCCGCTTGGGAAGCGCAGTGGCGCTCCCGCCCGAGGGTTCGGATCACACGCACCCAAAAAAAGCTAGTAGGGAAACTTGCCAGAATTTGAACCCAGATCTGCCAAAACTCCAAAGTCAGACCATAATTGTGTCTCCCAGTGTGTAAATATCTATCAAATACTTTGTGCACATGTGTGAACATGCCAAACTTTGAATGATTTAAGTATAACCTGTATTTTAATACTTAGGACAGCATCATAAAATTAATTTCTAAATGAATATTGAAATTTATCCAGTTTCTATGTTTAGCAATTGGTGTTAATTTACCTCTCATAAGTGCTAGAAAGGTTCTACAATACCTCCTCCAGCCCTTTTATACTATTCAAGCTTTTTATTAGCCCTAATGTTGATTGCCTTCCCAGGGCATCTACTAGTTTGAGTATAATTTGTCTAAAAAATAAAAAAATAAAAAAGACAAGACACACCAACATGCAAACGCATGCATGGGTTATCATGTTATTCTTTCTTTGTTGTTGTTGTTGTTTGTTTATGAAATATTCATTTTGCCTAATTAGATAGTGCAAACAACACAGACACATTTTAAAATAAGAAATAGGAGACATTACTAAGAAATTCTTGTTTGGACTAAGTGCAAATTGATAATACCTAAATTCAGTATAAGTAGAGTGTGTGAAGTTTCTTTTGAAGTAATTGTCATGAACCAAATGTGACTGAGTCACCAGAGGCCAGTCATATTTAGTACTTATTTTCATAACTAGAGACTATATGTCATTAAGAATGATATGGTGCTTTGTTTCTACCACTGACCTGCAGATAGATCTAAGCAAATCACTTAGCTTTCAGGGCCCTGATTCTCCCAGTTGCAAAATCAAATTTCTGATCTTATCTTTCTCAGAAAAAGTGTATGGGTTATGATTTTTTATTCATGTGAAAATATTGATTTTCCTACTTTGTAATAGGGTGTCATATCATTTCACTTCTAATCAGAAGATGATTTTCCCTGTAAATAGCAAGATATTTTACTTTTAATTCTCTAGCACTTGAAATCCAAATGATACATAACATTTTCTAAAGTTGTAGGTAATTTATCACTTGTTGAAATTTGTCATTGATTTATTTTTCATACACAGTATCTCCAATAAAACAGAATTTTCCAAATTCCATGTTTCTTTTCAAGTTATTTAAAGGCAACTGTGAATACAACCAAAGGTGTGTACATATTTGTATTTTTCATATGGTATTCATAGTTTCATGGTATCCATTTTAGTGGGTAGATGAATAATTTGCATGCTCATTCCTCGATCCAGTTGATTTATTGGAAACTGGTCAAAACTGTTTCATGCTATTATAAAGCATTTGCAATCTATACAAGGATATATTCTATCCTTTTTGGGTAAGTTATGTTTTGTTTTGTTTTTTTCTGGGGAGAAAATGCATTTTCTTTCTTTCTTTTTTTTTTAGGAAGCTGGCTGGTACAGGGATTGTGTGTTATCAGCATCACACTCTAAACAACTAAGTTAATCAGATAGCCAAGAAATGCATTCTTTAAAAAAAAAAAATGCACTTAAAGAAAACTAATCTTTGAAAAAATGGTAAAGAGAGGTGACAATCAGCTTTGCATCTCATGAATATTCATAACCAACAAAGAAAAAAAATGGTAAAGCAAAGTGGTTTGAGTTGAAATTATATTGTCCAAGAACCATTGTAACAAGTCTTGGGATAAAAACAATAATATCAAATATTAAAAATAATAAAACTCATCAGAGTTTCTGAGTGTACATAACCTTTCAAATTGTTTGGAATGAGAGTATTGTATGGTGTGTAAAAAGTTGGACACTATAACAGTATTTCTACAAAAAGGCTTAGAACAGTGACTTAAATATAGCATGCACCATGCCTGTATTTGCCAGATTGATGTCCAAACAGACTCAATCATGGGCAGAAAGAAGCATTGTGATGATAACTCTTGCATCTAAAATAAACTTTGCTGTGATGTATGAAGGAAAAATATTGAAAGATTGATGAGTACATTTTTAACAGACTGTATGAAACATCTATTTTTATATATTTTGTTTCAATGTATGTGATCAAAATACCCTAGGAAACATCTGCAGAATAAACAGAAATGTACACTTATAGAAGTAACCCCTGTAGCTACCTTTCATTATGACAACTGGCATAGTCTGAAACAAGTCTTCCCTTACCTGATAATGACTGAATTCCCCCCAAAGAGGAAGTTTTATGCTCCCTTTGTGTTATTTTGTATCATCTGAAGAAAATATAACTTAATAGACTTGTCTGTCAAATAAAGCATTTTGATCACAGACCCAGAGACAAAGATTTGCATCTGCTTGAGACATATTTGGAGAATAATCTCAGGGGTCAGTGACCAAGGCCAAAGATGGAAAGAGATATTAGGTGACCTTTGCATACTGCCACTTGCATGATATTAAACATTGTAAGTGTCAAAGAACAAAGCTTTTTAATATGTTACTGAAAATGCACTAAATACTCCGTACCTATATAACATTCCAGCATTCCTGAGGAAGATCTTGCCTGCCAGTGTATGTTTAAAGAAGGGTGCACAGGGAGAAAAAGACTCTTGGAGTCATGAGGTACAATCTTCATCCCCCAGAAAAATTGTTAATTTCAGGTCATATGGTGTCTGGATTATAACACTAGAGATTTCTTTAGGTGTAATCATTATTACTGCAATTACTGATGATTATGTTCTATTGGTGATAGTAAAAGAAATATAAAATAGAACTTGTTAGAATGATAAATTACTTCAAAGAGTAAGATTTAAGTTGAGGACAGCAAGTATTGAGTTTATATCTATATTGAGCCATCAGTAGAGAAAGGCAGTAGTATGCATGTATTTTGAGGAATCTGTATTAAAAAGTTGATAAGAATATGACAAAACAAAGGAAGCAGAAATTTAACTTTACTACTTCCCCAAAGGCATTTATGAAGGAAAGACTAGAATTGTCCCATGGTAGTAGTAGTCCTGCTGAGAAGTATGAGAAATAAATTTACAACATGTTTTGTACCCAAAGAGGAATAACTGATTAAATAGCAAGAATTTACATTGAGAATTGATATTCTGGCCTAGTAAAATATCAGTTTGTACTGGGATTTTGGAAAGTTCTTTAAAATTAAACTAAAATATTATTTGGGTGGGGGGGATAGTGGAATTAAGGGTACATTTATGTTTTTCTTCAAATGATTATTTTGTATTTTCCAAATTTTCCACAACTATATTACTTTATAAATAAATAAGTTTTCAAAAAATTTAATTATGTATAAAAGAACTGTAATGCAATGAACACATATGCAGTATACATCGATTTTGTATCACAGATCCATAAGAGAAAGTTTTTGAGGGATCTGTGAGCAAAACTATAAAACAAACTTTGGCCTGCTACTCCTATACCTCAGCTGGTTCTTTTGCTAAGCTCAATAACTTGTGTGATTATAACCTGATAATACATTGCCGTGCAATAAATATATTCCACTTCGGAATGGAAATGTGTAAAGGAGAAAGCAGAAAATAAGGGATTCAAGGATCACCTTAAGTTGAATTCCCTGAAGGCAGAAGCCAAGACAAAGATGTGAGTGAAGGAGTTTTTTTTGAGGGAGGAAATGCTCTCAGAAGTGGAGTAGTGGAAGCAGGATAAGGTAGAAAAATAAAAGGTAGGCAAAGACAAGATGTTTTCTTCTCTGGAGACTAGCTTCTGCCTCATCCTGCAGGGGACTTTGCAGCATGAATTACACCACAGATTTGGTGTCACCGTGAAGCACCCATGTCATGGCCTGTGTCAGTCAACCATGGACTTCAGGCTATCTCCATCTGTGAGGGGACTCCTTCAGAGAAGGAGACAGCTGGAGAATTAGTGCACTCATTCAGTTAAGGAGATATTGGTGGGGCACCAGCAGTGCTCACTACAGACATTTAATTTTAAGGAACCCTAACATTTTGTTTTGTTAAAATAATAACAAATGTAACAACAGGAAAATATACAGCATTTCATAGAGGGAAGAACATAAGCTTTTGAATCATACCTGGATGATGAATTCCAAAACCATCTTATTCAAGTCTTTGTAAAATTTACGAACCTTTGCCGATCCTCATGTCTTTCAGTTATAAGATGGACATAATGATGCCTGTTTTATAGTTGGACAGTGTCAATTAGAAGTGTTTCTAAAATATCTTGGAAGTGCCTGGAACATGCTAGGTTCTCAGTAAGTATAATTACTTGCCTCATGACACCTATCATTTGTGTTAAATTTGTTTATTCCTTAAGGCGAACTCACATTTGTAGAGCGTTTCAGAGTTCAAGTTCTTCTGTACACATTATCATATCTAAACTTTAAAAAGATCCTTTGAGGTCAGTAGGACATAAATTATTTATCATATTTTACAGATCAGCAAATGCAGATTCAGAGAGGGAATATGGGAGATACCACTGATAACAAATTACTTTTAAACACACAGCATGGCTTTTCTGGGCTCTAGTCTTCAGGGTTTCTTAGGAGACTGAAATCCCGATGTTGGCCCAGGTCTGTCATGAGGTTGCAAGTAAAATGTTGAACCTCAAGTTTCAACCAATTGAAACCCACTTCCAAGTTCACTCAGTGGTTGTTGGCAGGATTTTGTTCATTATGGACTGGGAGACTGAAGGCCTTGATTCTCTGACGTGTGGTTCTCTCCAGCATCATCAAAATGAGCAAGCCAAGGAGGTAAAGGAGAGGGAGAGAGTGCCAATAAGAAAGAAAGTTCTAGCATGAGGGAAATCATACTCTTTTGTAACCTCATCTTTTAAGTGGTGTCTCCTTATTTTTACCACATTTCATTCTTTAAGTACAAGTCACTGAATCCAACTCAATGGGATAGGGTTACATAGCTGGGATTAGGAGATAGAGATCATTGTGAGCCATGTCAGAAGCTGTCTACAACAGAAACCAAGGTGTTGTTTTGTTTTGTTGTGGTTTTTGCTATGTCAGAAATTGTGCTAATATGTTATCTAATGTAACCCACACAATGACCTTGGTAGATCGAAATTACTATTCTCTTTTTATCTTCGATAAAATTAGGGCTTTGATTAATCAGTTTACAGGATCGCATTGCTAGTAAGTAGCAAATCTGTAAGCAGATTGTACGATGCAAATAGGGTATAAGTGATCAGGCTTCTGTTAGATGTCAGCAACAATAAGTGATCCATCTTTGTGCCTCTCAGAGTGTCTTGTTTCATAAAGTTGGCATGCAAAAAATACTTGAATAACTAAATAGCACAAAATGCTAGCCAGAGGGATATCATTCTTTATTTTCTTTGTTAATCTTGTTGAAATTCCAAAATAAAGTTTTCCAGACATATGCACAGAATGGATAAAATAAAGAAAATTCTGTTAAATGTTGAATAGTGTCTTTGATGCCCATTCTAACTCCTTAGCATGTGGTGGGGAATTTTTCCCTTGCAACAGCAGGGTGAATTGAATTCTGCCCAATGTGTCAATGCTTATGATTGCTTTATTATGCAGTCTTATGCCACTCATAGCTTATCAGATTTTAAATTACCATATAAATTTCCATAGTTTAAAAGTATAGGAAACATTAGTTTAAAAGCATCTAATCTTATTTTCAAGATAAGAAATGATCAACACTTTAGATTGAAAGTGATACCCCTAAGCTGGAAAGTGAGAACCTAACAATATTATCTAGACTAATCACCACTAGCTAGCACAATCATAATACTTGCAAAATAGAATCACTGGTTTAATTAATTGTAACACCTGCAGGGTGAAAAGATCCAGAATCTACTGCTTGATGGAGAAGTTGGGGCTGGCAGAACACATCCTAGTTTTCATTTAACAAATGTATAAATTAACCTAAAAATACATAATAAAGTGAATTCAAATGATATTCTAATTGTCTTTTTTTTTTCCATTTTCACCTATTCTTTTTGAAAAAACTTTAACATCATTTCAAATTCAATCTTTTCATCAACTTACTCTTTGCACTACAGGTGGCCAGATAGGATTCATTAACATTCAAGAAAGCAACAGAGGAAAATAAATTATACAAGGTAAATTTTATGTTCTATTTGAAATTTTGTGGTTGGCTAATTACATATTCTGTTTACAGCCTTAAGGTTGGCTGTACACATATTTTTCTATGCTACTAGACAGTCAACTACTTGAAAGTAGGTAATGGACAACATTCATTTGTTACTCTTACAGCATCTGCCATAAAATATTATTTCTAAGTCAGGCCTCAATATGTGTTAAATAAAATACATTCTATCATAAATAAAAAATTGACAATGTCTATAAAACTTTCAGATCTCCATAATAAAGTAAGTGAATCCAATTAGTAACAAGGGAATATTGAAAGGATTTTGATGAGTCAGATATTATATTAAGCATTGTCATAGGAAAATGGTATTATACAGAACAAAAAATGCTTAAATAAAAGGGTTGATCTTCATAAATGCTTTTGCATAAAAAGGGTATGATCAGAATTCAGCTAATATTTCTATAAGAGTTTCTCTGTTATGTTGCAGAATCATTAATTATTGAGTTGCAATAGCTAATGAACACTTCAAAATATTCAACCTAACTAATAATTAAAGAAATGAAAATTAAGGTAATAAAATTTGATTTTCACTTGTAAAATTAACATTTTAATGGCAACAATGCAGTGCTAAAAGATATAGAGAAATCACCCCCACACACCCTACTCCCCACATACACACACACATACAGCTTAAAATAATCCAAATGCTTTATAGTATAGGAATGAACAAGAAAATTATTATATATTCTATAGTACAATAAAATCATTTACACAAAGACTTTTAATTATATGGGCAAATGCTTACTATATGTTTGTTGAAAAAAGCAAGATAAATTTATCAATGTGGTTTTAACTGCTTAAATTACACACATGCAAGACTATACTTTCAGGGATCATTTCCATAGTTCGTTAAATTACACACATGTAGGGAGAAAACAAATCACCAAACTATTATTAGAGATCATCTCTAGACGACACTATAGAAACTTTTATGTCTTTTTTTATCTTTATGATTTTACCAAATGACACCTATAGCTGTTTATAATCAGAAATAGCCTTAATTTTAGAAAATGGAATTACGATGTAACAGATAAACTTGTTAGGCAGTATATAATTACATTAAACAAGTTATTCATCTCATTATTAAGTTAAGCTTAGGTACAATTATTCTCATTTTTTTCTATAAAGTTTTAGAGAATGTGAGAAATTGAAACAAATGAATATTCAGATATTTTAGTGGTGAGTTTTGCATACACAACTCAATACTTGTGACTTGAATAAAGGTTGTCAGGAAAGTCTGATGAAAAGCAAATATAAAAATGTTGGTGGCAGGGCCCAGATGACTCTTTTTCCAGTTTGAATATTATTCTCCTTATTGAAAAAATGTGCAGAGATACGAGTGGCAAAATTCAGCTTCTACATTCTCCTTTAAGTTTTGCAAGACTCTTTAAGAGAGCATAGCTATTATATTTACAGTTTCTTTAGGAAATATTTCTTCTAAGCTAACTTTTAAAACAATGTTTATTTTGCTGGAATTTCTATAGTGCTATAATTTATTAAGCAAGTCATCTAAAAAAAATTAAGTGCTTTTCATTAAATGCAATGTTTATTTCATTTTCTCTAGTGCCCATAATTGAAGAAGTTCAAGGTATCTATTATTTTTATTCATATATCTAAATGCTCTAACCTTGGAAATAAAGTAGTAAGCATGGAAACAGTGGAAAGGAAATAAGACAGAATGCTTGAAGGGAATGAAGAGGAAACACAGCTGTCCTTTTCTAAGTTCTCATGTGAGTCCAGGGTTTCTTTAAGGCAACATTCTTCTATTCTTAGTCAGCATTTCTCACTGGAGTTGTCCTAGTTTCAGATACGGACATGGAACTCAAGTTGGCAAAATCAGATTATTCTACTTACCTTCTTCTCCAGGTCCAGAGATACAACACTTACGCAGCAGAGCTACTCTGAGTTGTGTTTGTTTTTTACAAATTTATATGGCCTAAAAGGAAAGAAAGCATTTTGTTTTTACACTAAGTCTGGAGCTCCTGATGTCTGTCTGTGCATGATGTGAGGAATCTCCTTAGGAACGAGCCATGCAAGAAAAATAAATAAATAAATAACAGGTCCTACAATTGCTGTGCTTCTCAGCCAAGGGTTACCAGGTCACAAGAAGAAATAGTTCTGCCATGTTATAGTTTACATTGGAGATTCTTCTAAGTAGTGATACCAGCAGATAAAATAGGTGGGAAAATATGAATTCACAGAAACCTCTTGTTTATTTATTCAGGCTATAAAAGTTAGTGGGCAAAACGTATGGAGCATAAGCAGGATGTCTCATTATAAAGCCTTTTATTTACAACCCAGCTCTGAACATTTATCTGTTTCTATTGCCAAGGTTCCTCTCAGACCTCTCCTTGTAGTGAGGTAAATACATATTACCCCACCTCTTATTACTACTTAGTACATTTGCCTGACTTTTGGTATTATAATCTTGGTAATGTTAGGTAAGTTCTTTATAACCAGGATAACTAGGACTAGAGTTTGTATAGTGTTCTTGACTGTTCTCACTGTTGTGTGAATTTTTTCCTCCTTAGCCTGTTTTTGCTAACTGGTTATGACAGTATCCCCTGCTTAACATGCTGATCAGGACAATTCAGTGCAGCAGCAAAGGACTCATGTCAATATGTTTCCTCAGCCCTAGGTCTTTACTTATGTGTAGAATATTGATTAAGAGCATGGATGCTGGAGTCAAATTGTGGGGCTGGAATCTTGGCCCCATCAATTACTTACTAGCTGTGTGATCTTGGGCCAGTTACTAAACTAGTTTGTGACTCAATTTTCTCATCTCTAAAAAAGGGGAGAATAAGAATACTTAAATCATATAGTAATTTTGTCAAGACTAATTAAGTTATTTATTTAAGCTGCACTTTTATTACTATTATAATAATACTATTATTTTTACTATCATTATTATATCTTTGGCAATATAAACACATTTTACATCAGAGATCCATAATTCTCATATTCTGTAATCTAATATAATAGAATTATGTTCCTCATTTTGTAATTGCATGAGGGCAAGAGAGAAAAATGCATTTTAGAAACTTCAACTTATATTGGAGAAACTGAAGGAAATTGAGTAAAGCACAGAATAGTTAATAAACTGGACTTAGGTTACTCAGGTAGTGAGAGGCGAGTGGGTTTACATACAAGTATTTGATTCCAGAACCCATATTCTTAACTATTATGAAATATTATATGTCATCTATTACGTAAAATGCACTTTCAAGATTATTCATCTAAAATGAACTCAATTATGTATCTAAACGCACATTCCATTTTCTACTCTATGGTGAAAGAATTCCCAAATTGGAAAAGGAAATTTGTTTATTAAAATAAAAGGGTTACAATTATCAAATTAAAGCTATAACTTTTTTGCAGCACATGGGTGGGTTGGAAGCTCTTCTATAAACAAAGTTAAATTTGATGAGTCCTGAGGAATATTTCTCAGTTATGGTTTTTACTGCTAGAGAAAATTTGCGGTATCTCATAAATCAAGCATTACAAAGTGTTTCAATCAATTATATGATAATGTAATGATGTATAACTTTTTATATATGAGGAGTAACTATAACTATTTAAGGTTATAGTTCATTTTTTAAATAGTAACTTGAAAATATTCTGTTATAAATCAGTTTAGAAACATGATGATTATTTGAATAAACGTATATAACTCTTTAATTCTATCAGTTAATGAGCCTTTCTTTTTCATTCTATTTATTTATTTGATTATTTTTATTAGCTCCCACGTATAAGTGAGAACATGCAGTACTTCTCTTTCTGTGCCTGTGAGCCTATATATTTCAACTTTGCATTCTGGAAGTGGTAAATCAAAGACAGACCCAGAGCAAAACTCCATTTATCATCTGACATCTAAACCACAGTGTGTTCTGGGTGCTCAGAAATAATCAACACTTCAGACTCAGTATCAGGTAACCTTATTTCCTTTCTCCAGTGCAATTACATGGTAAATGATTTCAGGTTCCTAAGGGGAAGTATCTGGAAACATACTTGTAGTACCATCTTGGTGACACAGTCCCCTTTTAAAGGGACTCCTAGGATATGGAGTCCCCTTTTAAAAGGCACTCCTAGGATACCAACTAGGTCAGGTCTGGGCATTTGGTGAAAGACCTTTACTATTCATGGTGGTGACTCATTAAGTTTTTGTTCATCAGGTCTATGATTTTTGTTTGTTTGCTCTGTTTTGTTTATTTTTCTTATACATATGCATATTAAGTAGGATTTTTAGTAAATTACCAATCTATTTCCTAGGAACACCAAGATCAGTCAGCTACGTAAAAAATATCTAACAGTCGTGTTATTCTGATCACTGTTCAGGCTCTGTTGCCCTATGGAAACCATGTCTGCCATCCCAATACTCCTACTGAAATCAAGGAGCCCTTTTAAAATATGTATCATCCACTGTGACTCCTACATGCAGCATATACAGCATTTCAAGGATGAAAAGCTCTGCTGTGGATGTACTCAGAGTCTTTTGCAATAACTTAGTGAAGTGATAAAAATTTTTAAACTAATTTTTACATAACCATTCAAACATTTACATCACTTGAATTTACATTTGAGTACTATTTGTAAATCTATTCTATTTCTGTTATTTTCTCAAATCCAATTATTATCTTTTTGGCACATATGAATGTCTGCATAGCACCAGTGGTTACAGAGCCCTTGGTGAGTACAAGTAGGCCCTCCCCCATTATGTTCTCACTGAATTACCAGTTAGTCAAATTGCCCCTACAGCACACAAGATGTTGATTATCAAAAAAATTCTTTGATTTATATACGAGTAACAAATATAGGCACATAACCCTTTTTCTGCAAATTCAACAATACAGCAAACTATGAAAACACTTTTTTCCCCTTAAGTTTGGCTACAAATAACATTTGGTAGCTAAATCTCCCCTACACTAATATTAACATTGATAGTCTTATTTGTCCCACTTTTGTGTGATCTTTGAGAAACATTAATATGTTAAGTTTCAGAGTATTGATGCAGATGTTGCATAATATATGACATATGCAAAACTCATTGACTTCAACTATTTCAGATAATGGATTCTTATAATACTTGTATTTTGTTTCGTTATTGATTTAAATTTGATCATTATTGCTCTAAAAGGTATATGTGGGGGATGAGAAGGGGAAAGGGGGAAGGGGGAGGGGAAAGGGGAGAGATTGGATAAGAGGCATGAAGAATAAGTATGATTTGTAACAGTGAATATGGCAATAAAAAATTTAAAAAAGCATATGTATTTACTATTATCTGCTATAAATTTTTATGAAAAAAACCCTGATTTTGTTGACATTCTTATTTGTTATTTTTATTGGCTGACTGACTTATTAATGCTTAAGAAACAATAATTTTCTTTTAGAAATTACCAAATATCCAAGTGTAAGCTAACAGCATAATGCCCACCAAAATGAGGACGCCTCCTCCATATAGTTTATAAGGAGATGGTTATTATTATTATTATTGACAGGTAATGGATTAGGAAATGGATTTCAGGGAATGTATTAGGCAGACTATTGATCCTGGTGCTATTTAGCTGCTTTCTCCACCACCACAGCTGGGAAGCGTTGAAGTTTATAAGGGACTTAGGGACAAAGATGAACTTATGCCAAAGAGAGAAAGGCTGAAGAAGTAGAAGATTCCCAGGTGCCTCACAGACTCCTGTTGCTTGTCCTGGGGTTGCTGGTACACAAGCATAACATTTTGTTACTTTCCCTTCCTCAGTTGCTAAGCAACCTGTGCAGGGAAAAAATCTTAACTATGAGGCCAGATCTCTGAAGGCCATGAAGATGGAGTAAGTTCTGATCAGCATTTCTACACTAAACAATATTTACTTTTTAAAATTATGAACACAACTAATTTGCTGATATTGAATCATATTTTGCCCTTTCAGAATTTTAACTATTGAATTAAATTGTCACTTTAATACTCTTTATTTTGTTTATCTCATGCTTATATTTTTTGAGTTTTTATGACTTCCTCTAAAGCATTTTTAAGAATGTAGATAATCTTTTTTGTGTGTTGTGTTGTTTCATTTAGAAATCGTACAGACAGAAAGGTAGGGTACCTTTCCTCACCCTTCGTAAGAGTCACATCTGAAGTTCTTATAACATAAGTCAGATTAACAAGAGAAAAGCATAATAAATTTATTTAATCAAAATTTTATGGGATACAGGAGCCTTCGGAATGAAGACCCAAAGAAGTAGGGAAAACTAATTTTATGCTTAGGTTCACTGAAGCATAGACAGCATGTAGAAATATGACTGGAAAAAAGAGTAGTAGATTGGAAAATGGTAATAGACTGAGTGGGAAAATCCAGCAAGGACTGTCTAAGTTCTTCCTGGCCTCTCTGTTGTAGCATTTCTTCTTCTGGGAATGGGGTGGGGCCTCTCTAGAATGATGGTCTTGTAACCTTTTATTGGAGAAGGGTAGGTCAGAGAATTTCTTCATGGCCAGCTCCTAGATGGAAAAGTGGGGGAAGATTAGAGTAATATTTCTATGTTTTATGGCTTGCTTTGGGGAAAAGGGTTTCTAGTTTCTATGACCTGCCTAGGGGAAGAGGAATTCTGGTTTCTATGACTTACTTTTGGGAGAGAACGAGGGGTGAGAGCTAGGGAGGAAGGAAAAAATCAGAGAGACCTTGGTTCTGAGGCTGCTTCTGAGGCTTTCCAATGTCCTTTAGTTCAAAATACTCAGAATGCCAAAGTGCCATATATTGGGGTATTGTTTTCTGGGCTTCAACAAATTCAATGTTTTGAGGCGGTAAAGCCTGCAGGCCTTTTAAGTCATTTATTTTTCAATAATTTTAAGTTTTACACACATTTATTTTCCTATTGAAATGGACAACAAACACAGCAGTTTTTTAAAAAGGCAATAGTGAGGCAATATGAAGAAAATTTTAAATATTTTTATAAACCTCAATAATTATTTTCTCTTGGCTAAAAAGTCTTACATTAGAAATTGTATTTTTTTGTTTACATTCAAACTATAATTACTGTGCTAGCATCTTTGTAAAAATATTCAATAAGTCCTAATATTTGATCTCTAACACACTTGATTTCCTACACTAGGCCACAATTAATAGACCTAAACTGGAAAAGGAGTGGAAATAACTATACCCCTTTTATTTGAAAACACTGCCCTTTCTGACTCTTCTCCAATTTTTCTCAAGGAACAATTGGTCACTATGAGCTTTGGGATGGTCTGTTCCTCCCATGGCCAGTGATAGTACTGAGTGTGAATGCCCCTTGTGATCGCTGCGTCCCCTCCATCTCATGCTCTCTCAGTCACTAAACTGTTCTCTTAGGCAATGACATCTTTCTCTGTCACCTCACTCGAGTTTCCTGCTCTGGCCTGGGAAAGCTCTCCTAGGTTTCCTGATGTTTTCTCTTACATCCAGCAGACAAGAAAATTGTAGAATTGATGCTATAGTGTTGTTACTGAATTAGGCTCTTGGGTCTCAAAGTCATAGAAATGAACAATGCACCCAGCAGTAAAGCAAGCCATGCTTTATTAAAAGAAGAGATAGACTTATGCATAAGGCAGGTAGTTGCTATAGGAAAGCCAGCTCCCTAACGGGAGCTTTTCAGAGTCTTTTATAGGGAAAGGGGTTAAGGGGTGCAGGCCAACATCATCATTCTGTGCCTCTGGAGGCAGTCCATTCTGTTCTTCCTGGTTGTGTCATGGGTGCATGCTCAGTTAGGGCTTTGGTCCTTGTACCTTCTCAGTAGGTCCATGATGATGGTGTTATTCATTATTGTCACCCCAGGAGGGTCATTATTACTGTCATCTTGAAACTTTGTGCACATGTGGGAATTCTAAAGGGATCTTAAGGTTAATCTGTAACTTAATTTTTACAATTATGGTAAACAAGCCTTGGGTTGGAGTTTTATAACTCAGTGAATATCTGTTCCCCTCTTATCTCAGTTTATTTTATCAGGGCAGACCATGGGCTAATCATGTGCTCTGGGAGTCTCATGACTGAGGAGTGGAAAAGTATCAAAGTGTCCTCTGCAGGGAAAATGGAGTCAGTCTGGTTTGCAGGCCTAGCACTATTGTGTCTCAGTGTGACACACCTTGAGATGAAACCTAAGGGAAGTCAACAGTCTCTCATCTCTGTTCCAAGGCTTCTCCTCCCATGAGGAATGTGGACAGTGAATCTCAGAGCGTCTCTCTTCCTTCCTCTTAGGAGAGCTGGGAGTGAGTTTCGAATAACCTGGAGAAACTAGCTCAGCCTTCTGCGTATTCTTGCATTCTGGCAACTCCTGCTGTCACCCATCCAATGTGTAGTGAGTAATAAGGTGATGGGCTTTTAGCCCGTACTTATGCCATCTTTTCTTCCAAACTTTCCTCTAATTAATGAACACATTAATGTACAAATCCTGCAAATCATCCATATTGTAAATCATCCCATATCCCTGGGAGGGAGAACTCCATCTAGCTCGGTGGCTTAAAGTGCATATCAATGAGGACTTTTTGTTGTGTCCTTCATTGCCCTATCACCCTGTGCTTTGTCACAAAGCAGCCATTTTATCCTAGAAACAGCAGTACTTTTAGGTTTTACAAGATCTCTGAGTTTTGTTTGCTTTTAATCTCTGGTGTATAATTCCATCATGTTCTATGAAAAATCTGTATTAAATAATAACTTTTCTATTTTCAAAGCTTTACCCTACTTTCTGACTACTATTGTTCTTCATCTTTAAGCATCTGTTATAAGTAATGCAAGCAGAGAGGCACCGAACACACAGCAGGTTAAGTGTTTATTTGGTTACTCATTTAAAAGCTAGACTGCATGGGGTAGAGTGTAGAATGGCCACAGCTCTTGCTATCCAGCGTTCGAGAAGTGCAAGCCAATGTGCTCCCGTTGAACTCAATTGCATAACTCTGCAACATTTCACAGTATTTCGAGACGTGTTAAATATCTTTAATTCAAAATAGAGAAGAGCTGTCCCTAGAAACTGAGTGGATGCTGTGCAAGGAGCAATCAGTTTGTGACCTAGATTTCAGAGTCAGGGCCTCCTGCCACATACAGTCTGTTAACAGTGCCCACAGGGAAAATACAAACAAGAAACACCTGAGGTTCAAACACAGGCACTAAATGGAGACATTTGCATTCCAAATATCTTTATTTTAAAAGACCTTTTATTGAAGGAAGTTAGAGGTAAATGTTCTAGAGCCTGAAGAGGGCTCATTAGCACTTTCAAAGGGACATCAACCCTGATCAGAAGAAGAAAACACAGAATTAAATGTTCTCACCAGGATTTCGTAATGGGTCACCAGTCTGTGAAGAAACAACCACAAAGGGAAAACTTACATTTACATTTTCTCACTCATTTAAGAAGCAAAGAAGAGACCAAAGAAAAAGAGAGAGAGAGAAAAGAGTTGATTAATTTTTTTAGTGGAAATCAACTTTGCTGCTTCTCTGAGGACGGGATGAGGAAGGCAGCGGGATGTGTAATAAATCTAGTCTTACTCCGTGAGCTGGGAGACAATATCGCTACATTAGAAGTTCTGAGGGCATAATCCCATAATTCAGTGGTTTCACTCCAATGCATGTTCCACTTCTTTTCCCACTGAGCTCATTTACAGTCCCAAACAGTTTCTTCCTGTCACTTCCCATTTGTGTCGCCAATTTCCATGTTTTTTCTCTCCTTTAGAGATCGGCCCTGTCACAACCCATCTTACTTCTGACTTGTTGTCATCCTGCCTTGAGCTGTTCCAACCCCTTTTTTCTACTGTCCCCCTCAGTTGCGATCACCAATGGTTAATGAGACAGACCTCCTGGGAGAAAATGCTCTGTAAGGACTTTCCACAGTTTGGGAATTGTGACCATCATCCTTTTCCTGTGTTTATGGCACACCTCAATTTCAGGACTTGTGAGTTCTCTAGGTTTTTCTTTAGCTATGTGGGTTAACATGACACAGTTAGCCTCTGAAAAATCTAAAATATCGAGACCTTTTGTGAATTGCTCCTTTTGTTTCCCTTTGCTGCTTTACTGTATGTGTCAGTGACAGTCTGTATGTGTCAGTGATCGTCTGTGCTTGTGTATGCACAAGGGCCAAAAGGTTGGAAAGATGACTAGAGGCTGTTGATGCTCTAGTTGTAATCATTGAACATGTGTTAAGAAATATTTTAAGAAATAGCCAAAGTCATAGATTTTAGCTAATTGTGCATTTGAGTTTGAAATCCAAATTTCCCAAATCCTAGTTTGTTCTCTTTTAATAAAAGCCATTAAAATTTTACTCTTGTGACTAAAGACACAGGATTATGGGTAGTACTATATACTCAGTCTCTAAAAGCTTATAAGATTTATTATAATTTCATTCAAGAGAGTTTTCACCAAATCCAAGCTGATCAATTACATTTTATGATTAAAAATTACTAAATCTCTAATTGTTCAAAAAACAGACATTACAGATAAGTGTAAAGAAGAAATTAAAACTTTTAAAAAAATGTAATGGTTGTTATTTCTGGACATTTACATTATTAGGCAATTTGTGGTGTGTGTGTGTGTGTGTGTGTGTGTGTGTGTGTGTGTGTGTGATACATACACTTATATAATATCGGTATGTAGTGTCAAAAATGTATTTTTTTAAAAATACATACCAACTTTTTTTTAGAATGCTATATGAAAGTTATACACTACTTACAACAAATATTTTCTTCTACCATTAATCTTAGGATTCCTTGAGTGGTTACACTCTCATTCAAAACTCAGCTAAATATAGTATTATTTCATTTGTACAGACAACCAAATGTTTTCTTTTAAGGACACTGTATAAGCGTGTGGATCTTGGAGCTTGATTTTCTGACCTCAAATCCTGGTTTCTCCCCTTATTAGCTGTGTTACCTTTGCCAAGTTGTTCAACTTCTCTTTGCCTCAGTTTTCTTACCTAAAACTAATAAGGATAAAAATCATATTTGCCTCTTAGGATTTTTATGAAATTTAAATGTGTTAGTACATGTTAAAACTGTAAGCCTAGTGCCTAGCAAAGAAAAAGTGTTCAGTAAATGTTAACTATTATCATTTTTACCATTACAGCCTCTATAATTAAGCCTAATTATTATTTTCAAGGTCTCATTTATTTCTTTTAGCTCTTGCATGAGGTTACTTATTTCCTTTAGTTTAATATTTAGTTAAAGACAAGAGTTACTCTTGTCACCTATTATGAAGTCAATGTCATAGATTTGAAAGGGATATTTAATTTCCTTCTTAATCTTTCCTTCTAAAATAGGACATTTAAATCTCTTGTAATCCTCCCATATAGCTCTCTGCAAGCCCATCACCATCTTTGATGGTAAAATTTTCTAGACGTGATGCTACAATAATTATACCCTCTGTCAGTAGAGTTTAAGCAATTAATAAATAGTGATTATCTATGTACCTGCAGCGAAGTAGAGAATTGGGGTGAAAAAGTGGGTGAGATCCTTAGTTCACTGAATGGATGGCATCGCCCCTAATGGTGTTTATGAACAAATTCTATGCTATTTTATTTTTAAGTATATGAGACTAATTTCTGAAGTTTGGGTTATGAAATGTTATTGGGGCTTCAGAAAAGATCTGTAATGGAAAGAGGCTAAGAGGAAAGGAATTTCATTTTCCTATAATAGCCTTTGTTTATTCACATCTCGACTCCTGCCTTTTCAAATCTCTTTAAAATAAGCCTTAGAAAAAAAGTTAGAGGCAAATGGAAATAGGCTTTTTAATTCTACCTTTTTATAATTCTGCAGCTACAACTGACCCTCCTCAATATGGTCTTCCTTTTTAACATTAATTACCTTGTTATCTGAGAGATGCAGCAGCTCTCCCCTGTCTACTTAGGAAGAGTGCCAGCAGGGCAACGGTTGGAAGTGAATTACCATGATTGTTTGGGGCTTTAGAAAGCCCTCTCTGCTGTCTATTCTTCTTAGATTCCTGGTAGAGTCACTTGGGTATGTTTTCTAATTCAGTATTCCTGTGTCCACTTTCCAGTAAATGTATGTTTATACTGTATGTATATAACCAATTATACTGTGGCTAGGGGCAATGTCCCTTCTGGATTCTTCACATGCCAATGATTAGAAAACCTGGTGTAAGACTCCTGGGCATGCCCTCAGTCAAGAGATGGGGGGAAAGGTTTATTCCATTTGCCTACATATTTTGCTCATCCAGATGATTGGTTATGACCACTGGAGTGAGCAGGCATCTTGCTTTGTTTTCCCAATGTTAACGTTTTTTTTTTTTTTTTTTTTTCCTTCAGCAGAGACTGGTGCTCATGAGCAAAAATGTTAAGATTCAGAACCATTATAAGGCTATTGAAGTGAACACACCCAGTCTATTTACTTAGTTTGATTATTTTGACTGCATCCATTTGTCACTTCAGCTTAAGGCCAGTTTGGCCAATTTGATTAAATTGACTGGTTCTTTCACTGAAGTGACCAGTCAATGCTAACAAATTGGTTGTGTTTGTAGAAACTCATTAGGTTTTATCTCTTGCATTGTGTCTGCAATAGATATGGAATCAAGAATTCGACACAGACTTTGCTTTTAGCTCTTATGGCAAGGGATGTGGAGGAAGGATCATGTCTGGAATTTTATAGATTTGAAATGGGAAAAATAACCATTATTGATTTAGGCTACAAGCTAGCCTCAAGGTATTAATTATTATCAAGGCAATCATGTTTGTGATTACATTGTGCTTTCTTGAAAGGTTTGTTTAATAAGCACTGGGTGTTACTCTCCTTACTCTGAGCACCTGCATAGTCAATTAATGTGTGACCTGGAGGAAAGTAATGTCTACAAGTGTCATGCAAATTGTTTCTTGGAAGAGAAGAAACTGCTTTCTTGCCAAGAGTAGCACTGCTGACCATCAAAATGATTCTGGTATTTGAGTTTCATTTATTTCAAACTTCTTGTTTGCTATCTCAAGGGCCACATATCTTCAAGGCTTCTGCATGTCTGCTGTGTAATTGCTGTAATAATAATCTGGCATAAAAGTCAGTAGCTTTTAACCATCCAGCAAAATAATTTTCGGGCATTTTTGCATTGTGACCAAGGAACAGTTTTAGCAACTAGCTACATTCATCACAAGGAATAATTTATAAGAATAAATTAAAGGATGAGTTTAACACCATCTCTTTGTGCTATTTTTATTTGAAATAAAACATACCCATCCCCATGCTTGTTGCCTGGCACTGCAAGGCATGTTCTGAGATCAGCAAATGCAACGGGAGCCTCTGGGAGAATCCATGCTATCTATTAGGAATTTGACTGCAAACAAGGGAAACCGAAGCTGACTAATTTAAGCAAAGGGAAATTTTATGGGTTTATTTGTGGAGTTCACAGAGATAATGGGATGCTGAGAAAGCAGAGTAGGCTCCAGATAAGATTCCAGGGAGCAAAAAATAATGGACAGTTTTTTAGGTCACTACTGCTGGAACAAATCTGTGGCCAGCTTCTTCAACCTTTTTTCCAGTCTTGGTTGTCCATGCCATCAGAAAGTATCCAGGAGGGAGAAGGTCATTCCCCAGTACAATATTGGAATGGTTCTAAGAAGAATAAAATATAGATGTTGGATAGTAAACATAATAAATGCCCTTTCTGTACAGAGACGGGGTAAACTTTTGAAACAAGAGTGGGAAGTTTTAGTGTCATCGGTCTCCAAATGGAGCCTGAAATTTCTGGCCTGTCACATAAAAACTTTAACTTCTCACAGAAGCAAAATAAAACAAGGTAAGTTGAATATAGTATGCCATTGTTCTTCAGTGAGCCATGGTAGCTTTGCTATTTTCTTTAATGTGTCAAATGTTTAAACTAAAGAAAAGGATTTTTTAAATGGAGACTTAGGGGAGAGATTTTTGTTTTCTTCATTGCCATATTCACTAATACTTAGTACAGTGCCTGCCACATGTAAACCCTTTTTCTGTATCATCTGCAATAAGCAATCTCTTTAGCAATCTTGCTTATTTTTTTGATATGCCCAACTCTTTAATAAAATTAAGAAACTATCTTTGTCTAAAAAAGAGGAAGTTTAAATTAGATTTTACCATAACCCATCATCTTTGTCTCAGAAGAAAAATCCCAATGCTCTGAACACATTTTCTTGGAACTTCGACACCTACTAAGTCTGGGCTATGAGGTGAGGGCAAGACAATTCTACTGTCCATCTTTAGGAGGCTAAGACTGTTCAAATGATTGAATATGCCTCCCTTTAGAGAATAATGTGTGTAATATATGATATTACCTAGGCATTGCATTTGATAGCCTCTGTCTCTTGAGGTTCTGAATGTTCCAACTCATTGAGAAGAAAAGAGGATCAAGGTGGATTCTAACCCAAAGAATAAACATATTATTAGCTAGCAACCCTTAGATCTAACTGATAGGATTGCCAGCAAAATGGTCAACGCCCATTGTAGCATTAGCATGTATTAGCAGGAGGATGGCATGAGTGTGGAGCTTTAATTGATTTGGGGCAAGACTGTGGAGGAGATATGCATGAGGAGGCCGGCTAAAGAAATAGAGATGACTCCAGGATTTGGCTTAGGCTACCAGGTAAATGGTGGAGCTATTCACTAAAATGACAGCTACAGGAGGAAGAGCAGGACAGGGAAAGAAGAAGCTGACTACCATTCAGGCTCACTCAGAGTAAGCACTTTTTACCTTCAATAATCTCTCTTAATAACTAATCATCATTAAGTCTTCTGACTTTTATGACAATTCTGATTTTATCTTAAATGCCCATCTTAAATGCCTTGTTTTTGTTTATAGCTACTTTAAGTCTTAAAAATTCTGTATTCCTGCTGGAGTTTGTCCTACTTTCTTTTCAGGGTGAAGTATCAGTAGTGAAGCAGATCTTGCCAAAGCCCCTGTGCTTCCACAGCACCGTGATTGCTGCTTCTGTCACAGCAGGGTATCGTGGTGTCCTAGTTTAGAATTCACTGATTTAATGATATGTTTTGGCAGTTCTGCATCATGAGTTTTTAAATCCAGGTATGAAATTACTCACAAATAAAAAGTTGGCAAAGGCTACAAAAGTCTGCTTAATATTAAAGTCATTGTATTTAAATAACTAGAATATTGATATCATCATTAATATACTTCTAAGAAGTAAACAAATATGGGTGGAGCCTGAAGGCTGGACCGTGCTCTGACACCCCAAATGTAGGTCCACAGGTTAATGGCACAGTCTTAAGCATCAGAGGACTACTGTAGAGCCCTCTTGAGAGTGGAAAGTAGGTCCAGGTATGGCTTTCTCATCACTGGGAAGGCATGAGGTACAAAAGAAGGAGAAAATGCCTGTCTTGGTATCTGAGAAAATGGAATTCTCAGCCCTCTGCTGAAGGAAATTAAGGGCAGTGGATTCTGGTTGATTCATGAAGAAAGGAACTCCACATTGTGGAAATAACTGAGAATGAGGACAATGCCATTTTATTTCAATATCTCCTGATTCTTACAGAGATTTTTGCTTATAGGAAATCATAGACTTGTTTCTAACAGATTTTTGGTTACAGGAAATCATAGAAAAAATATTAAAGCCATTGTAATTAGAGAAATATAAAATTTACTGAAGAAAAATAATCTTAACTAAAATCTGAAGTTTCATCTTTAGAACATATTCTACAGTGTTAGGTTTGGTGAGATGGAGGAAAAGGAGAGGGAGAGGGAGAGGGAGAGGAAAAGGGAAAGGGGGGAAGAGAGAGAGAGAGAGAGACAGGCAGAGAGAAAGAGAGAGAGAGAGAGACCCAAGACAGGTGCTATTTCAGCCAAGTAGCTTTATTCCACCAACGTGGAGGGTAGACTGAGTCAGATCAGTTCCCCGAACAAAGGAAAGCAGGAGGTTTATAAGACTTTGAGGGTTCTGGCAGAGTAATGGGCAATTTTGAAATCAGTGGTATGCAAGGTGACACAGCCCTTGTGGTCTGATTATATCTGGTCAGTTAGGGCATAGGCTTCTGAAGCTTTCCTTCCAGCCCAGCCCAATTGCCTTAAGCTAGCCATGAGGCCTAATATACAGTCAACCTGATTGTGAAAAAAAGGATTTTCTTTTAATGTAAATAAATTCTTACACTAGTTTTCTTTTTTCCTCCTTTTATTTTATCTCTGAATCAATCATCAATGCCTATAAGGCATACTTTGCCTCAAAGAACTTCAGAGACAAGTTTATTCTTCCTTTACTGTATACATTAATAGGGAAATTTTATTCAAAATGAAGTCTCAGTAAACTGTTTATGTATGGATTTGTTTCAGTAAGGCCTTCTCCAAATCACCACAAAGATATATTATTCTAATATTGATCAGTCATTTTCATGTCTGCTAAATTAAGAATTCTATCCACTAGTGTTACTGCGTTTCTACATACCCAACACTGAACTAGATACTGTAGAACAACCAAGAGAGAAATCAGACTTTGGTCTTTGAATGATTCACAAGTCTACACTTGCTGGATCTTCTAACCCAATACTCTCCATTAACGGAATGTTTTTCCACTGGTGGCATGAGCTGCAGGGTCTGGGTTTGCTTTATCTTGATCCTGAGTCATTTTTAATAGAGTCAAATTAGTTATTGAAAATTAAGGGAAAAAGCCCTCTTAAAGTCTTGTAGGTTGAATGACCACATAATTTATACTGCAAAACAGAATACATTGGAGTGAAAGCAGACAATAATAAAAACTATACCATAAAAAAATAGTCATAAACCAGGGTCTTCCCGGGCAAATTAGGACATATGGTAACCTAACTTGTAGGTGGCATATTTTTTGGATAACCTGGTGAAGTATTTTTCACAATTGTATTTCACAAAACAAATCACTGTACTTAACCATTTGGTGCTTTTGTTTATCTAAAATAAGTGAGTAAAGGAGTAAGTTGTATGATGAATAGCCAGAAATTATAGCCAAGAATTGCTAAGTAGGCAACATAAGGCAAGGTTTCTTCAAATATGCAATGTTTTGTTAAACTCCTGTTAATTAACCTAATCAAATCTATTTGGGTTTCATTATGTCACTTCTATGTAAACCTATGCATGCAAGGAGGACTCTTCATTGTACAATTTTAGTAACTGTAGTTTTTATCCAAATACCTGGGAAATCTTTTCTGTAGATAGAAATAACATGAAGCAAACAGGAACTTTCTAACTTGTGATTACCTTAATCACGGTCTATCAAAAGCAAGAACAGTAACTACTATTAGATATTTTTTGCAAACTATGGTTCATACTCTGTAACATTTATGGAATACCAATCTTCTGTTGCCTGAATGGTCTCTGACTTTGACATAACCACTCGAGTGCAGGCTTCCAAACCCTTATCAATAAAAAAAATTTAGTTTTCTTTTGCTAAATTGATGTCTGGCCTTTTCATGCAGATCTGATGCTTATTTCCCATGGTTTGACTTTCTTGGATTAACAGAACTTTCTCTCAATTGGGTAGAGCTCACAAATTTCTGCAGCCAAATAACTGGATCTTTGGTCAGGCACTACAAATTTTAGCTTTGCAGAATATATAATGCTAAGAAAAATATAATTAGAAGCAAGATTTTTCAATGACTTTAACATGAAATTATAGGAGAAAGCTAAGAAATTGAATTATAATAAATCCCATAATATTTGAAAATGTATCCTAACTATATTTTTAAAAATATGAGATTTTAAGAAAATGTATTAACAAAAATATTTCAGGAAATCTATTTAATTAGAAAAACCTAAGGAAGTAAAGTTTACTAACCAGAAATTCAATAATTAAGTTCCAGTCCTAGACATCATTTCTAAGTTTATGAAAACAGATTTGGATGACATACATTTTGGTAAGAATGCCTATTATTGCTAATAAGAGAACTTGTATTCTGTTGCTTATAACAAAGTACTATGGAACTGGGTATTTTATAAAGAAAATGAAGTTTATTGCTTACAGTTTCTGTGGCTGGGAAGTCCAAAGTCCAAGGAACACATCTGATGAGAGCCTTGGTGGTGACAACACTGATGGCAGAGTATCACCTTGAGAAAATGGTGGAGCAGAGAGAGAGAAAGAGAGAGAGAGGGAGAGAGAGAATAACCTCCTTATTCACTCTCCTTTTAAAGCCCTCCAAACCATGTCCACAACCACCATTTTTAATCCATTCACTACAGCAAGGTCCTACAATCCAATCACCTCCCTAAGACCCCACCTTTCAATTACCATAATAGGATTTCCCACCCTCCTAACAGTCACAGTGGGGGCCAAGTTTTTAATACATAAAACTTAGGGGACACAATTCAAGCTTCAATGAGTTTGGGAGGACATTCAATCCACTACAGTTCCTATAAACAGCATACACAACTTTTACCAAAATGAATTATTAAAATTTACCCCTGGGGATACTGGATCTGAGTCCTTTGAACTCAAACCTTTGTGGTTTCTTTTTAAGAAGTATTATTTATCTGTAAGGATTGATTTTTTTATTAATTTTACTCTTTTAAAAGATTTCCCAGTGAACAAAGAGAAAAATTACTTTTTTTTTTTTTTTTTGTCTTTTTCGTGACTGGTAAGGGAATCACAACCCTTGGCTTGGTGTC
>NW_007726926.1:297378-299356 GCF_000696425.1 Galeopterus variegatus
CCGCACCACGCTCAGCCAGTGAGCACACCAGCCATTCCTATATAGGATCCGAACCGGTGGTGGGAGCGTCGCTGCGCTCCCAACGCCGCACTCTCCCGAGTGCGCCACAGGGCTGGCCCGAAAAATTACATTTTTAATGGAATAAAACTCATTTTATCTTGCTGTTCCCCTATGGGTCCTTTGGGTGTTTTTATAAATATAAGATATGGTAAAAAATTTGATTATCTTCTTTTTTCCATGTCTTGAAATGTTTTGCTATTTCTTTATCCTAGGAATTATTTCATCACTGCTCATCAATTTTTATGAATTAGTCTAATAAAGATTAAAATAATAACAAAATGGAAGAATGGCAGAATCACCTACTAGGGTGCTATAAGACTGAAATAAATGATAACTTTGAATCATTCTTTAATGTTTCTTATTGTATTGCCCAGAATACTGTATCATTCTTCAAAAAGGTTTAAGAGAACTCAAATGCCACTTTCTCTGTAGGATTTTTATTTGTGTGTTTTCAGCTTTCATTGAAGAGATTAAAGAACTCACAATTTAAAAAAAAATCTGTGTACAATGGCAGTGAGTAGAACATTGACAGAAGAAGATATTTCAAGATTATTAGACAAATGAGATAAATGCATAGTAAGGTATCAGCACTCAGTCTAATGATGATGGTGAAGTTGAAATTGAAATCTCAGACAACATTTTCAGATGACCACAAATTAGGTGAATTTTCTCAAATTCGAGAATTAATCAGTGAACAATAATTTCTCATGTTCCAGATACATGCATAAAAGTTGGAGAACAGTTAGATGCATTCAAATGATGTTCATTTGGGTATATACCTTCAAAATATGAAATAAAAACTATGGTTATGGTTAATGTGTTTAAAACATTATTAAATTTTTTAATAAAGCCATTAGCTATTTTTAATTATATCTTTATACTTATATTTATAAAGTATTCAGAAATAAATTAAAATATATTTATTTTAAAATATAGTTAATTGGACTCAAAGGATAATGATTGATTTTTCTGGAATACTAGAGTTAAATTGTTTTAACCAGTTCTGTAATACTTGAACATGTATGTTTTTGATGAAAATATGTCTCTGTAATTTTTATCCTCCTGCATTTTTTCCCCTATCTCAGGCAATATAAAATGAAAGAATGTAATTGCCATGTTAAAGGACTGTGGATTATGTGTACTAGTACATTTTGAGAGCTNATTTTTCTGGAATACTAGAGTTAAATTGTTTTAACCAGTTCTGTAATACTTGAACATGTATTTTTTTGATGAAAATATGTCTCTGTAATTTTTATCCTCCTGCATTTTTTCCCCTATCTCAGGCAATATAAAATGGAAGAATGTAATTGCCATGTTAAAGGACTGTGGATTATGTGTACTAGTACATTTTGAGAGCTTATATGATGTGACAGGATGTTCACATTACAGACTTCCTAGCTTGAAATAGGCAGGTAATTTCTACTTGTTTAATTAATTAATTAGTCATTGAAATACTTACGTTATTGAGTATTATTGTGTTTATGACAGAGAATAGGCCTAAAATGTTTGACATTAATATATGTACATACAATAAAGACCTGATATATGTGTAAACAGCCATATCTGAGTTAATAGTCTCCTATCTGAACTAAAGCAAAGCTTGCATTTTGCAGTGTATAACACTCACTCTTGTCACTCATATAATAAGAACAGCTTTTGAAAGAGCTGCTTATATAAAGGACCATTAAAACTATGTGGCAGAATTTACTATAAAATGAAGTGAGCATAGGAAACTGGATTTATATTTTTTCACACTACCAGTTATGAGCTGGGCGGATAAATCAATCCCTCTGAGCCTCTTTTTAAAAATTTTTTTGTTTCGTTTTGTCATTTGTCAAGTGAAAGACAGTAACATGATCTCTAAAAAACCCTTCTACTCCAGATATCTCTATATCAATATCTAAATGGCTCTGGGACC
>NW_007726926.1:300900-303147 GCF_000696425.1 Galeopterus variegatus
ATATTATTCCTCCTGCAAACCAATTCTATTTCTCATGCTTGCTTGCTTGCTTTCATACCCACACACAAACAATCGGATTTTCTTGATTTCCAACTCCAGTAGAATCAGGTCAGCTGTGAGGATAGAAGCAATAAATCTCTTTATCTCTGTTGACTTTTATGGAACTGACATCTCTTAAAATATATATATTTTTACTTTGGTGCTTTTTTACTGACTGATTAGGCAGGAGGGCAACAACAGTCAATTGAATCTCCCCAAATCTAATATTAAAAGCAGAAAAGGAAAGACCTGAGGGGCAACAGAATAAATGAAGAGTGCTAAAGAAGGTCCAATTATTCCTTTCCAAAATATCAGAAATTGCATTAAAGTGTTAGCCTTTCTGTCTGCCTGAGTAACTGTCTTTGTGGCTCTGACATTCTCTGTTTTCTATCAAGACAGCATTCCACTGTTTTATGTTAGTAAAATACTCAGCTCCTGAAAAGTGATTGATGATAAATGTATTACAAAGTAAAACGTTCATATCTAATGCCAAGTAGGAAAGAAAGCATTTCGCCATTATGATGGAATAGACAAGTTATCTAAGATAATGGAATGTATTAAATAAAAATGTAAGCTCCAAGAAATATTATTTATGTTTTAAGGTAAAGTTCTTGATTTGGGCCTACTAGCATTAGCAGGAATGCCTACCAAGTGAAACCTGTAACATTAAACTGCTGAAGAGCATCACAAGCGCCGTCTCTTTCAAATCACCATAAGTAGGGATGCAGATGACACCGAGGGCAGTAATTGAATTAAATCCAGATGCTTGAAGATATAATTAAATTTTAAAAAGCCACACAGAGATTTTTGCTAAAGAATTGTGTCACTTAGCCATCTCTTCAAAAATAATTTCCAAAATAGATTTTTAAAAATCCCCTGGAAAATATGAGAAGCAAAACCAAAATATAAACAACTATGAAAATTGTTCTTTTCTCCTCCCACAAGGAAATAAATGTCTTCTCTTAAGAGCCAGTCAATATTTGTGCAATGATACAAATACTGTATTGTGTAAGAAAGCATGACAGCTTCATCTTCAGGGCTGAAATCTACAAGCTTCTAATTTCTTTTATTCATGCAGTCCTTTACTCAGAAGCCCATAGAGAGGGCTTAAATTTGGAGGCTCTCACAACACTTAATAACTTCTTATTTATTTGCCCTGAAAGGCCCAAGAAGGCTTGGAGAAGAACCATTCAAGTTCACTTTTTGTATTTTTTACAGTGACAGTTTTCCAAAAATAATCAGTAGGTAACATGAAGAGAGGTCATCAAGAAATGTGCAACATGGCTGCACGATGAAAAAAAAGTAAGTCTTTTATGTCTTTTTTTATTCTATAAATGTTTTCAATACAGAAACATTTTGCTGGCTACAAATTTAACCTGAAGAATTAAAAAGGTTAAAGTCACTTAAAAGATGTCATGTAACCACAGTCAAAACAAAATATAACTATGGATTCCTAGGTTTGTCAACCTACTTGTTCTTAGACAGGTTGTCATATAAATGGGTTTAGCTGATGGAATGTTTTTCTTCTGATATCTTTTGATAGAAGAAAGAAATATTTAATATTTGATTATTCCAACACTAAAGAGAATTTGGTGATGCAAATTATGAGTACCTTCCTTATGTCTGAGCCACTTAACTCTGAATCAATTTTGTGATGTGGTCCTGTGGTTGGTATAGAAATCGCTAGAGGAAGAATTCCACCTAGAAAACCTTATGATGGAAGTGGTCCGGGAAGACACATCCAGGTTTATGCTTTTCTTGCTTCTTGCTCAGTGGTGCTTAAGGGTGGAACTTAATGATTTCAGCATGTGCTATATTCTAACTTGTCTTGAAATAATCTCAATTCCCTACACCAGTAACCTCGAGACAAGTTTTTAATCTCTTAAACTTGGCTTAATACACCAATAAAAGGAGAGATTTGGAATGGAGAACTTTCACTCTCTCTTTCTCTTCCCCAAACTTTACGTTCTTTGATTCTATGCATGTGACTTTGACACTAGCGTACTGAAACAAGAGTTAAACAAACTATGGTTAAAATACTATGTGGGCTATTGCTGCATTTTTCTTCTCCCATTTTTTCACTTTCAGGTTGTAATAAATTAGGTTAGAAAGAGGCAATATGCAAGATTTTGAACTAGTCAATATTTGATTGAAGAAATCCAGCTGCAGAAATATAGCAATTATTTGAAATCTGGACTATCATCTGAA
>NW_007726926.1:303968-306448 GCF_000696425.1 Galeopterus variegatus
AGCATATGAAGTGTTTGTGGCCCCATCTCTGAATGGTCTTGAGGGGTCTGGGAGCTCCAGATCCAGCCCTAGCTCAACCATCTGCCCAGTTGATGCAGGATTACTGGCAGGTGAAAGAGCCCAACAACTGGCATGGTTGCCTAGCTTTACAACTGGTGTCACAAACAGGATTAAGAGCTAGAAAATTGGTACTGTGAGGATTCCAGGCCTGAGCCACAGTCAGAAAAACTGGCATAGTCGGCAGGATTATGCCACAAATTGATGTAGTCTGTGATAGGGTTCTGAGCAGGTACAGGAGCCAAACGCCCTTGGAAGAAGGAGGAAATGTGGCTACTTGTGAATATGCTATGCCCTATGGCCACCTTCCTGTTGACCAGGATCTGGTAGCTGCACACTGTACTGTAAGGCAGCATAGACGAGGTAATGCAAAACTCCTTCGGAAGGGGAGGAAATGTGGCTGTCCTTGAGTGTGTGGTGCCCAGTAGCCAATTTTCTGCTGACTGGAGCCTGGCTGCTGATAACTATGCTGCAAACTGATCAAGGTTTGCCGCAGAAAGCAGAGTTGTTGGAAGCATGGTTAAATCTCCTGGAAGACGATGTGCAGTGAGTGGCCACTCCTGCCATTCACAGCAGGGAAGACGACCAACCCAGCGGTGAGTTGGGGGAAACAATGTGTCTGCAAGCATGACTTGTTGTGCACGAGAAATTGAGACATGAGGAGCCTATAGGACAGGACCGACAACTGGTGGACTATCCACAGGTGACCTCATTCACCACCTCTGTCCCGTATATCAAGATGGAACTGATTGACTTGGGGAGACAGCTCAGGCAGAAACATGGGGAGACCCTGGCTGCTTGGTTCTTGCAGTTATGGAACCTAGGGGTGGATAGTGTAATGTGCTCTGGTGAGAAGGTGGAGAAATTGGCCTCCATCACCATGCACCTGTCCCCGAGACAGCAGCTGCACAATAGCCACAGGTATGCACCCGGACAAGGTAATCACTCCTTGCTGGACTGGGTGAATGTAGCTGCCTGAACCATGTGGGCAAATGCTGGAGAACTACCCAAGATTGTTAGTAAATGTCAAATGTATGCTGAGGTGATCCAAATCATTCGAGAGCTGGGAATGTGGCAGTCCGCTTAATGTGAACACTCGTGGCCCAGATGACGAGAAATTTACAGGCAGCATGAGAAACATAGTGCTGTAGAATGCCCCATCAATGTCCTTTGGGTCACTTATGTTCATACTGCCCCTATACATTGGTCATCCTATACATGAAGTAACGACCACGATAGCTGCCTTGTGTGAAGTAGAGGATAGAAGACAAGCAAAAGTGGTCTGAAAAGTGGCTAAGACCAACCCCCAAGAAATGCTTGGGATTTTATCCTCAGGGGATGAGGGGACCAAGCAAGACAAGCCGTAAGTAGATGTGGCTTGACTTGCTTGCAGCAGGGGTTGATAAAAAGAAAATTGACCAGCCCTGTTTTCCTAGTTGCAGCAATTGAACCCTGAACAGTGTTTCATCAAACCTCGGAAAACAGGTAGCAAGGTATATTCAGTGCATATAAAGGACTTTTTGGCTGCTCCTAAGGAGGGGATGAACTGTTCCATTCTGATTAGGGAGCAGGCCAAGGTACTAGTCTTTGGGGGACAGGCAAGGACCAGAGGCCTCATGTTGAATTAGTAATATATTGGTCGAGAACAAATGTGCAGCATGTTTTGGCATTGGTGGATACAGGTGCAGGATGTAGCCTGATATATGGCAATCCAGATAAGTTTCCAGGGGCCATAGTTCATATAGATAGCTATGGAGGACATACTACTGAGGTCAAAGCTGTGTCAATGCTATTGGGCATAGGAAGATTACCTCTTAATGTGTATACTGTGTATATATCTCCTGTAGCTGAATACATCTTGGATATGGATGTACTTCATGGTTTGCACCTGCAAACAACAGTTGGAGAGTTTAGCTGTGACTATGGACAGTAAAGCCTGTGTTATGAGTATATGCTAAACATGACCCACAGGTGTACTCCAAGCCAAGATGTGTAGTTAATGTAAAGTAGTATCAACTACCAGGAGGACATGCAGATATAAGTGCCACTCTATTGGAAATAGAAAAATTTGGCATTATTCATCTAGATCAGAGCCCATTTAATGCTCTGGTACAACCCATGAAAAAGCCTGATGGTACCTGGAGAATGAGTGTAGATTATTGAGAACTGAACAAATTAGTGCCTCGTTTGCATGCAGCTATGCCTTCAGATCATGACTTGATGGATCAGCTGATGACTCTTTGCATGCAGCTATGCCTTCAGTTCATGACTTGACGGATCAGCTGATGACTCAGCTGGGGACTTATCATTATGTGTTGGACCTTGCAAGTGCTTTTTCTCCATTCCAATCTCAGCTGATAGCCAAGATCAGCTCACCATCCCATGGGAAGGAAGACAGTAGACTTTTCAAGTATTGCCCCAAG
>NW_007726926.1:306938-307894 GCF_000696425.1 Galeopterus variegatus
GGGACCTAGCCAAGTGGACTAGGCCCAGCATGGTTACAATGTTTCACTACACTGATGATGTTACTAACCTCTGATTCTCTTGCAGATTTAATCCAGGCAGCTCCAATGCTGTTAAATCATTTGGAACAATGTGGGTGGGCTGTGAACACAGCCAAGGTGCAGGGACCTGGGCTGTTAGTCATATTCCTGGGGGTGGTCTGGGCAGGTAAGATGACGGTCTTCCCAGAAGCTATTATAGATAAGATACAGACATACCCTCNGTGTATTCTGCCTTGATAGTCACTGAAGCTATCACAGGAACTGCCGAAGTCCTAGTAAGGAGGACAAACCCCATAAGAGGTTGGCTGCATTCGAGGGCAACCTGCCCTAAAATGGCGTAGCTCAGACCCCCACTTTGTCTAAATATGGAGCATATATAGAACCAAGGTGCACAGTGTCAATGAGTCTTCTGTTCAAAGAGTTGCAGACTGTGTTATGACCAGTAGGTGTTGTAGAGGAAACTTTGACACAACCATTAATCATGGAGGTGGAGGCTACATCTTTCCATGAGGGACAGGGATTTATCACAGAGAAAGCTTGGTATACAGATGGCTCTAGCATGGGACCTTCAGCATCATGGACAGCAGTTGCTGTGCAGCCCTTAATGGATACCATGTGGTATGAAAATGGTACAGGGCAAAGCAGTCAATGGGCTGAATTGAGAGCAGTACGGATGGTGATAAAAATGAGCCTGGGCCATTAACCATCTGTACTGACAGCTGGGCTGTGGACAAAGGTTTAACCCTTTGGATATCTACTTGGAATTATCAACAGTGGATGGTAGGCCACCGACCCCTGTGGGGACAAGCCATTTGGCAAGGGTTATGGGAATTGGGGCATGAGAAAGTTAACGCTCGTCCATGTCACAGGACACTTCCCCTTAGCCAGTCCAGGAAATGATGAAGTCGATGCCTTGG